>NW_027272793.1:0-35576 GCF_040938485.1 Diadema antillarum
CACTGAAAAGTGCAGACACGCGCGGGAAACGAGGTGACATAAGATGACATTCCCATTGTTCTTGAACATTCAGTTTCTTTTCTCATTCAGTTTCAGTTTCTCATTCACCCCCAAAGTATGCATCCAGATCGTTGAATTCCAGTTCTAAAAATGCAAAAGCTCCCCTTGTGGGAGGGGGACACACTGTCCCCTTCTGTCCATCTCCCCTGACTTAGCACACAGTAAACAAGCAAATGCGAAAAAAAGGAGAGGTGATAGACCCCTCAATTTAGCCATTCTTACATGTAATATCCTTGAATATCTATTTTTCATACTTTTTGATTGACAATTTTCTCAATATTTCCCTGAATAAGAGTGCACCAGATCATTCAATTTCAATTCAAAAAATGAAAAATATCCTTTGTGTGGGCCCACACCCTCCCCCTTCGGTCCATCTCCATAGACTTTGTACACAGCGAAAGGACGCAGACGCGGTGCAAAGAGAAATGTAAGTCAGGCACCACAATTTAGCCCTTCACATCATTCTTATAAATTCCAAAAAATATTCCTGTGTAAGGCCTAGCTAGTATTATCAGGGACATTCGAATGCGCGTGCATGTGCCTTACCGTATTTTCTTCGCATACTATCTTTCATTGCAAAAAGGTCCAAAAAATTATGGTCACGACCCCCCCCCCCCCCTCCTCCCCCAGAAAAAATCCTGGATACACCCCTGCTCGTATAAAAACACCTTTTCAAAACCTCATGGGATCAGTGTGGAAATGAACAAGTGAACGTATCATATGAATTAGGTGAGAGACGTGTGTATTATAAAAGTAAGCCTTTTGCTGGTAAAATACGAAACTAACAGAGGCGCGAAAATTTGTGTTTCTTTTTCACCATACAGGGATAGCACTCTTTCGCTCAGGGCGCTCCCACAGTATAGCAGTGTGAAGGAGTGCCCCAGGGTTAGTACCAGTACTACTATACAGTACATACACCGCCCTGTCGCTATTAAACAAGTGTCACACAGCATCTACAAATTGTAGTCGGGCTACACGTAATATACTGTAGCCTGCATTTTGCGTACCAGGTAGGCCCTACTGTAATTATTGTTCCTCCGCTTATTTCCCCAGTGCTCTTTCGTTGTTGTAACTTTAGTGTCAGTAGGAATCATTCGGTGCCACTCATGTAGCTAGCCACCACGTTGGATCATTGAACACCTACAACAAGTGTAGTAATAATCAATATGGCTGCCATCAACTGACCATTAGGATGCTTGTCTGTCCACCACTTGTCCTGTCTAGTGTCAACCAATATTGATGTTTCAGTGGTGTGACCGTAAGGGCAGTGTTCAGTATAAAATATTTAATTTCATATTTTTGTTGTTGTTTATGGTTGTACGTTGTATTCTTTACAGATTGCCAGGAAAAGTACTAGGAAGAGGAAAATGGTAAATCTAGCTCAGCGGGAGGCAGAACCAAGTCAGCCGAGGCAGAAAAGAGCAAAGACAGGTTAGAATGATACACCCATGTTCGAGATTTACATGTACATACATGTAGGTTGTGTTTGGTATGAGATATAATTTTTGCAAAATGTCTGCTATTGTACTACAGTAAGTAGGACAACTCCGCATCTAGACAAGTGGAATTATTCTACCTTATTATAGCAGGGTAGTTTTAGCAGCATTCGTTTAAGGGATAAGAAATTTTCATTCCAGAGTGAAAATGTTGAAGAAAGGCTATTGTCCTGAGATACTGCAAGAAGGCACTGCCCCAAATTTGCATTTACTATTCTTGGTCAGGCGACAGCGAGAGTAGCTGGTATGCCTGTTTGCATGCCTCTTATCAGAAGGATCGGTGAAAAACAAAACAAAAAAACAAAGGAACAAATTCAAATTATCCTGAAGTCAATGCATAATTTGCCATTTTTCTCAAAGCCCTAATGGCAGAACTGCCAAATCTCCCTGATTCTACCAGGGACTTCCTGAAAACTTAAATGTCATCATATTCTAAAAAACAACAAAAGTCTCCCTGAAACTTGAATTACATTTACCTATTGGCATGCCGGTCATACTCAATCAACCATCTCCATGATTGTTCTTTGGAATATCCTTGATTTTGATTCAGTGTCATCTCAAATAATTCCTCTGTGTAATTAATACTTGCATGTGAAAAAAAATAATGACAATCGATACTAGTAGTCAAATTTACTTCAGGCAGGATGCGCACAAAACGGGAAGATATGCTGTGACTCGTTTTTCTCGCACTATGGTGTAGTTCTGCATTGTGACTTTCACAGCTCATTTGACTTGTTTTCCTCCGTTTTAACCACAGACAAGTCATTCAGCTGCGACCACTGCAAATCCCGCTTCGTGGTGAATCCGCTTCGTCGGAAACCTGGTCAGAAGTCGAAGGGTGTCGCAACGCCGCGCTACAAGATTGACCCGAAAACACAGAAGCGTCTCACATTGTGCAATACATGCGGTATGACTCTAATGCTTCTTTCCCTTACTTGGCTGATATTTGTCATAAAAATACAGTAATGATGTAATTGTTACTCTTTTTTGGGCCTTATTCAATTTCTGTAGGTTTTTTTGTCCCCGCCGAACGAGTTCGAGCAGGGGACTATGAAACGGGCTCCGTACGTGTGTGTGTCCGTGTGTCCGTCCGTATGTCGTAGCGTCCGTCCGTCCGTGTGTCCGTCCGTGTGTGCGTCCGTGTGTGATCAAAATCTTCAATTTGCTACTTCTCTGTCATTTATGAGCCAATTTTGATTCTGTTTGCTTTATATGATAGCACTACATGGGAGCTTTGAAACTTCTACACAGAATTTCAGTCGTGACCTTTGACCTTGACCTTTGACCTATATTGTACATTTTGCTACAAAATGCTACTCCTTTGCCATTTCTAACCCAATTTCGATTCCGTTTGCTTTATGTGATGGCACTAGGTGAGGGCTTCAAAACTTGTACACAGAATTTTGACCTTTGACTTCTTTGACTTTTGACCTTGATTTTTTACCCATATTGTACATTGGCTACAAAATGCTACTCCTTCGCCATTTCTAACCCGATTTTGATTCTGTTTGCTTTATGTGATGGCACTAGGTGAGGGCTTCAAAACTTCTACACAGAATTTTGACCTTTGACTTCTTTGACCTTTGACCTTGATTTTTGACCTCTATTGTACATTTTGCTACAAAATGCTACTCCTTCGCCATTTCTTACCCGATTTCGATTCTGTTTGCTTTATGTGATGGCACTAGGTGAGGGCTTCAAAACTTCTACACAGAATTTTGACCTTTGACCTTAATTTTTGACCTACATTTTCTTGTACATTTTGCTACAAAATGCTACCTTTGCCATTTCTAACCCGATTTCGATTCCGTTTGCTTTATGTGATGGCACTAGTTGAGCGCTTCAAAACTTCTACACAGAATTTTGACCTTAGACTTCTTTGACCTTTGACCTTGATTTTTGACCTATATTGTACATTTTGCTACAAAATGCTACTTCCGGCGGGGACATATATTACGCACTGCGTAATTTCTACTTTTCCTTGTTTTTCTTGTTATGAATATGACATTTCTTTAAAAGAAAAGCCCTTTCAAAAGTCCAGCTGAGGCTACCAATGGGATTTTTAAGCAAACCTATGACCAAATTTTGTCTTTCTCTCCTTTGAATGCTATCGGGAAAGGGTATTGTGTCAGTATTGTAAATAGTTAGACATCATTCAATGTAGATGAGGTGTTACATTACAATTAAAAAGAAGCGAAAAATTGTTCCAAGTTGAACATTTCATGTTACCAGTATCATATCACACTGGTATAACAGTGAGTGATACATGTACTTTGTATGCACCTTCTACAGTAGAGAGACTCTTTGTTCTTATTTTACCCTATGCTGGCTTGCCAGACTGCCCAAATCAGGTGAACTTGCAATCTTTTGCACAAGTCAGCCCTCTCCTACTGTATGTGAATGTACACGCTCTTGTGTGCTTGCTGTAATCATGTGTACCTGTCTGTGTGCCCATCTTCCCTCTGCAGGACTGCAATTCGACAGGAAGGCCAAGCCCCGGCCACGTGATCCACCGCCCACGGAGGAAGACAAGCAGGGTTACTATAAGAGAGCTGAGCTCTTTGCTGCATCACTTGTGGAAGGGCTTGGAGAGCCAGATGGTATGTTCCATGATTTTTTATTTTTTATTTATTTATTTTTTTTTTTTTTGGGGGGGGGGGGGAGTCGGAAGGGGAACAAAACAAAGCAAAACATGATCAGGATTTTAATGAGTAACTTGATGTTCTGCATAGCCATCACATTTATGTGTAGATATGCATCAAAAAAAAAAAAAAAAAAAAGGAGATGGTCTTGTAGCTACAACACTGACTTTGAATGGCACATAATTACCTTTGTATGTGTCCCTTTTTCAACCCTGAAAATTAGATTCGTTCATAAGCTGGCAAATTATTGTAGATAATAGTTGAGGGCATGTAAATGAAATATCTATTCTACTCTGCAAAAGAGTAACAATGAATATGAGACATTATAAGTTAAAGGAAAGTATCTTAGTAAAAGATAATCACAAATATTATGGTGGAAGATGCAGTACCAATCTATAGATATGTGGTTTTGGGGACCAGGGCCCTGTTTTATGGAGAGTTAGAATTGATTATATATTTGATTTCAACTGTAAGTCTATGGCAGCCTGTGTGGTAAGGAAATTTAAAATCAATTTTATCTTTTGATAAAATGGGGCCCTGGGCCCTGTTACATAAAAAAGCTGCAATCAAACATAAGTCAGAAAATCAAACATAGCTCCGGTATCAGCCAATCAGAACTGAGTATTTAGAGACTTATGTTTGATTTTCTGACTTATAATTGATCTCAGCTTGTATGCATCAGGGCCCTGATGTGTTAAAATAGGGCAAAGTCATATGACACTTGCAAGGTCATGTGTCAAACCTGTCAGAATCATATACTAAAAAATTCAGCCAACTGTGACATGCTGTACAGACATCAATCACATGATGCTGAAGATATCAGGCAGTATGATATGTGTCTCAGAAAATTTCTCATATCCCCACCTTTTTTTTTCCCCTCCTGTGGTAGCTGAAAAGCTGACCTGCCCTGTGTACAACACAAAACCTTGTGGCTGCATTCAGAAGTTCATCGTTGGAGAGGGTAAATTATACATTTTGTGCTGATTCTTATCTTTATGCTCCAAAGTTTGACAAGAATTGCCATGCATGGAGCAGTAGCTTACTTACATCACTTATTCAAGTTTGATGATTATTGAGATCCATTTGTCATCAACATCTGTAATTATTACAGGTTGTTATAAAAGATGATGATATTTATATCTGCCCATTTTATTCGGTACACATTGTCTACATTTTGTGAAGTAAGATGACTTGTGTGACTAAAGTAATAGTGTACTTATTACAAAATGATTTTTAAAGTGCATTAAAGCCAGAACATAGTTCTCCTGTGCTCGCAGAACTGTTAATTTTTGCTCTAATGTGTACACTTATATAATACTGTGTCACCATGGCCTGCCTGTTGAATTGTGGCGCATTGCCACACTTGGAGAACATTTCACAAAGCATTTTGTCTGACAAAGTTGTTCGACAAATTTGCTCTCAGCCAATCAGATGCAAGGATTTCACTAGTTTGTAACAGTTTTTCAGAAAAATATCCGACCCAAACGCTTCATGAAATGCCCCCTTGAATGGGCCTGCTACAAACTTTACAATTTGGTCAAATTGGATGGATACCTGAATACTGATGAAAAGGTTTGTCAGGTTTAACCCACTGAGGACGTACTGATTTTGCTATAACACACATTTTTCATAGACACCCTGAATATACTCTGAATTAGTCCTCAACGAGTTACATGAGCAAAGTGCTTGAGCACATAAAATGTCAAATGATAATGTAAAGTGCTGAGAGGGGAGAGGGATAAGCCTAAGGGAAGAGCAAAACCCACATGAAGTAATATATGTAGGCATGTTTGAAAGATGGATCAAATCTACCATTTATCTCAGACATGGCTGTGACTTTTTTTTTAAATGACATATGAAGGTTTAACCAAGTGTGTGACTAAAATTTTGAAGTAGGACAACTTTAGTGCAAGTGCTGAATGATGATATATGTTAGTCACGTTCATGCGTGTTTTAAAGTCTTCTAATTTTTTTTTTTTTTTTATCATGTCTCCCACAGGAGATGGGGAACAGTCAAAGAAACGAGCTCTGCGCCTCTTAAGTATACTGAAAAATGCCAAGCAGCTGAGAGAGAAGAAATTTTACAATCGTGAAGAAGTTTTGAGTAAAGGAAAAGGGTATGTATGCTTGTCAAATTTCTTTGAAAGAAGAGAAGTATTTTGATATTTTTCTATAATTTATATTTCAAGTGAATAATGTGAATCAAGATCTGCCAAATTATACATATTTTACTGCCTGTGAACAATTTGATTGATTCCCTGTATAATTTAAATAGTGAAACTAGCATTTAATTAGATAACCGTGTTAATGCATTATACAAGAGCCAATGTTTTGAGGTGTAAATTCAATTGCCTTATCGATACAGTTCCCCCTCCCCCCCCCCCCCCCCCAAAAAAAAAAGCAAATCCATTTCGCTGGAGATATATGGACATAAAGGCCCAAATTCACAAAGGTGGTACAATGCAATTTGTATGGTGTCGCATGGCCTATTTCGTTACAAAATCAGTCATTTCATCGTACCGAAATGACAACATTCTGTTGGTGAAATGACTGACTTTGTAACGAAATAGGCCATGTGACACTTGGCACTCCATACAAATTGTCCATGGTTTAAACTGTGATTTCAATTGTACCACCATCGTGAATTCGGGCCAATGGATAATGCCCCCAGCAATGACCGAATGAAATGCATATCATATAACAGTATCCACACTGCCTGAAGCAGACTTCTTGGATCATTTCATAATGTTTGTGTTTCTTTTGGCGTGTATTGAACCCAAGATTTACTTTTGACAGGAGAAGGGAGCAAGTGGTTTAATAATCATGGTTTAATGTTTCAAAACATTTTTTATAAATTGTTGCTAAAGGATCTTTTAAGTTTTCTGTTTCTAAAAGTAGGTGAGTTTGCTACAGTTTGCAAAGTGGGTCTGTTACCGTGACAGAATTAGAATTTCTGTTCCCCTTTTTTCTGCATTTGTCTATTTTGTAATTTCACCTCGTGTAGTCAAAGAAAAGTTGGCCTTGGCAATGGACACCGCAAGTCAAAGGAATATGAGGACTTCGTCCTGTCGACCCGCAAGGTGCTCCGCGGTGACCTTCGCATGTGTGAGCGTGCCACGCAGCGGATCCTGCACTACTCCAACAACTTCCTGCACAAGCGGCTCAAGACCGACCCCCTGAACCGCACCCAGCGGCTGGAGCGCACCAAGGGGCAGGCGGCCCTTGGGAAGCTGATGGACATCGACACTCTTCCAGAGCAGACGTGCTGCGAGGAGAAATGTGTCTTGGTGAGCACACAACTGAGCAGAGGGTGTCTGTGTGAAGGATGAACTACGTGAACTCTCACGAGCTTGTGAAGATGAGAATACAGGAGGTCTCATGTCTTGTCATGGTCATGGCAGTCGACAAAGATGAATTGGGAGGGTAGAAAATGAGATAAATGGAATTGAGAAAGATGCCAACAGGCCGATTACACTCTGCCAAGGCATCCATTATCATAGTAATGATAACAGAAATGATAGTAATGATAATGATAATGATGAGGAGGATGATGATGATGATAAGAAAAATAATGAAGAAGATATTTGTTATTATTCCTGTCATTGTGATTATCATTGTTAAAGTATTGTTGCTACTACGTATTTATCATTATTTTTATCACATCATGTTCTTAGTAATATTGTTATCATTATTACCATTACTTTTATTCATATTTGTTATTATTTGTTTGTTGTTATTGTTATTATCATGTCTTTATATCTTATGACCAGCTGTGGAGTTTAAAATGAATCACTTCCTATGAGGGATGTGCATGATAAGCAATTCACTGCCGTCTTTCATTTATGAGACCATGGCCATGATATTTGCTGCAGTGGAAATTCAGTATAACAAGATCCTTGGGACCAAGACAATTTGTTCTCTATTTATGTCAGCATCTATTTTGTAATATCATAGTCAATAAACAATAACAAACAAAAGAAATAAATTCATTGGGACCCCAAAAACTAGTTTGTTATATCAAGTATTTTGGTACAACAAATCTCTTTATATCGAGACTCCGCTTTACTCTTTATGATAGATGGCCAAGACACATGGCTTGCTGCTGAAGCAGTGGAGAGAGAGAGCCATCTCGGGTCAGGCAGAGGCCAGGAAGGTCCTAGCTGAGATGCTGACACCATCAGGTATAGACAGAAATAATCCTTGGGATTGCTATTAAATAAAAAATGCACACATGTTGCTTGAAGGTGTCGTAGGGATATTCTTTGTGTGTGTGTGTCTGTGTGTGTGTGTGTGATTGACTAATGCATTGAGGTCATGGGGGTCAGCACCTTCTAGGAAGCTTTTTAGCTCACCCGAGCCGAAGGCTCAAGTGAGCTATTGCGATCGCTCTTCATCCGTCGTCCGTCGTCCGTCGTCCGTCGTGCGTAAACTTTTTACATTTTCATCTTCTTCTTGAGAACCCCACGACCGATTTTTTCACCAAACTTGGCAGGTAGCATCCCTAGGGGAATAGGATCTCAAATTGTTCAAACGGGCACCATGGCCCACCTACAGTGTAGGGGGCCCCAGGGGGGCCCAAACACCCTAAAATTAAGGAATCTTTAAAAATCTTCTAGAACCAGAAGTGATAGGGCTTAGATAACACTATGAGTTAGTACATTGATGACTGTAGTTTCAAGTTTGTTCATGTGATTTGCAGAATCAGGTGTAATCCCCCCCCCCCCCCCCCCCCCCCAGGAGAGGGGATGGAGAGAAGTCCTACACTACTGTTGTAATGGGGCCTGAATTGTACATGTTCATCTTCTTGAAAACCTTATGATGAATTTTGACCAAACTTAGCAGGTAGAATCCTTATGGGGATAGAATCTCAATTCCTTCAAATGGGCACCATGTCCCTCTTGGGGGCCCCTAGGGGCCCACCCCCCCCCCCCCCCCCACATTAAGGAATATTTAAAATCTTCTTCTCTAGAACCAGAAATGATAAAGCATAGTTAATACCATGAGTTTGTACATTGATGACTTTAGTTCCAAGTTTGTTCATTGCAGATCCAGGGCTGCTTGCCCCCACCCTGGAGTTGAGGGGGGATCCATATGCAGACCTAAGTTTCCAATGTTCTAAGGTAAGAGTGTGCAAGAATGCATGGAAGGTGAAATTGCGGTACTCAGGTGAGCGCGTGACCCCCCGGGTCTCTTGTTCAGTTTGTTACCTCCAGGAAAGACCACCTTTTGCTGGGATGGATGTTACCAATAAGTGTGTGTCGTGTCTGCCTCACATACAACCAGTTGCATCATGCCACTCATTTGAAAACTTTATACAGATAGAGTGTAGGATGTATTTTGTGGAAGAAAAAGATAATGTCAATGATAAGGATATTGTCAGTCTTATAAGTTAGCCCAATACCATTTTAGGTGTAGAATATCTTTGGTTGCAAAATAATAGCACAAAAAAAAAAAAAAAAAAAATAGACATAGCACTATGTTGATGTGCATTTTCGATGTAGAGCAATGCACTCAGCCTTTCTATTCTCACATGACAAGAGTTTGCTGACTCATGTTGTGATAATATTGTTCAAAAATTTAAATCTATCACTTCATGTGTGCTATAAGTCTTCTTCAACTGTAAAAGTCTTTTAGATGTCGCTCTGATTTTGTGGTTCTTGATGCCTAACCTCACTCGTGGTCCCCTCCATAGGCCAGAGTTCAAACTGCCCCAAGTTCATCGCCATGGTGACTGGAAGCAGCTTCACCACCATCGCCAGGGTGAAAGAGCAGATGTGGAAGACAGGGGGCGACAGGGAACCCCCGCAGCACGGGCTACGCACCTACTGGAAGAACCACCCGAGGCGCAAGACCTGCCTCCTGGGGGATGGGGAGGAGACGGTGGGGCCGGGAGGCGTGGCAGGCGAGGGCGGAGGAGGAGGACAGGGTCAAGCCAGCTTGATGACAGTGGTATGTTTAATGGATGGACCGAAGTCACCTCTGAAGGTTCTTTTCCTGCCCATTTTTATGTGTGTCATTCCGTGGTCTCCCACACACTGTCTCCTGTGGCTTGATGACGAGTATGACGTCTTCAATCAGTCAATTTCAGTTTGGTACAGTCGGCGTCGATAAGTCAATCATGTATCTTTTTCTTGCTTTGGCTGAGGAGGCCAATGCGGGATGTGCATCGATGCTCACAGAATCTATGTTGCAGGTCCAGGCATCAACATCAGCAGGCGTGTGCCTTAGCTGCCTTTTCTCTTCTAGTACAGATAGCAGGTTTCTTTGGAATGCCTCTGACCATTTCCAAACACGTTGCCTCAATGCAGTGCGGTTCATTGTGACATTCTCAATGGTGTCAGATGCAATGTGGAATTCATTTTATCGGTTGCTTTTCAGTGTATCTTTGTACTGCTTCATCAGTGCACCTCTCTTGCGATCTCCCTGCAAGAGCTCACAGTAGAACACACACACACACACACACATGAAAACATGCCATTAATAGTGATTCCTCTGGCCAAATTCACAATCTTAGCAAAACTCAGATCCATGGTAGGAATATGAGTTCATGGACCGAAACAGGTACCTTGCACATAATGTGTGTCAGCGCATATTCTTTAGTGGATCTCTTATGATATACACAGTATGTCTGAATAGGCATTTAAATGACCAAAACTTGCCTAATCCATTTTACTGCATTTACACCACCTCTGTGAATTTCAGCACTTGTGGTTTCAAGCCGCATGAATAGGAATTGTTAGTGAATATTAACAACCAGGCACATTGTGCAATATGAAATAAAATGAAGCATATCATCTCTAGCACTTTTGGGTACAGAAGGGCATACTCTGTTGGTTATGTACAAGATATTCTTTATGGTAGGAATCGCTCAGAGATTTTCTTGGGAGAAATACTATGTTGATAAATAGGTTGTATGAGGATGCTGAAGTTTTGAAATCCTGGAGTACGTATGAAAATTAGCTCTTTGCTCCCTGCAATTTTCTTCTTCTTTTTTTATTATCAAGATCACACTCAGGTTCCATGGCATGCAACATGATCACTTCTACCATCGTCTGACCGTCAATCCCATTCAGAAAATGTTTTGACCGACAATAAGATTTTGTTGTTCTTCTTCTTGCAATGCATAACACTGTTCTGTAAAAATTGACCCTTTATGTGCCCTGACACTTAATGTAACTTGCCAAGCTTAAAGGGATGTACAGTATTGGTGGAGATGAGAATTGGGCTTTTAACTTTTTGCGAGATACAATTGTACCAAGAAAACACTTATGAAATAGTACAGAGCATACCATGTTCAGAGGAATTCAAAGCTTATTTGACGAAAATCGGGTTTGGAAGGACTGAAACATCCAAAAACAAAGTAAAACAAAGCGATCATGATAAAATGTGGGTCCCACACTTTATTAGAATCACTCTGTTTTGGATATCTCAGCCATTTCTAAACCAATTTTTATCAAATAAATGTTGAATTCCTCATGGAATCAATTATATGCTCTTTCATATTTCACAAGAGGTTTCTCATTATCTCACCAAAAAATGTTAGAAACCCGAAATTAGGTCTCAACCAAAACTATACGATCCCTTTAACATCACTATTCAGCAATTCACCCTGATTGACAGTTGTAGGTTTATGGGAAGCCACCTCAGGTATAGTTATGTGTTTCAGTCTATCAGGGAGGACGTAGTGACACCATAGGGATAGGAGAATCGAGTTATCTCTTTCCATTGACAAGCAATTTCCAGACATTGGTGCCAATTGACAAATAAAATCTAGGTCATATAGCTGCCTACATTAGGTAATGAGAATTGATGTGTTTGTGTATGTTGGTGATATATACAATATCTTTGCTGTATGAGTTTGTGTGTGTGCATGTGTGTGGATTGATATGCAAGTGTGTGTTTCTATATGTGTGTGCTCATTGGTAACATGTCCCTCCTACTGATCGTGTGTCTGTGCAGGCTCAGCTGAGGGAGCAGCAGGACCAGTTGAAGCGGCAGCAGCAGCAGCTAGAGGAGCAGCAGCAACAGGTGCGGCAGCAGCTGAGAGTGGTGGAGCAGCAATTGGTCCAGCACCAGCTCAGGCGTACCCACATCAGGCAGCAGGTCAGGCCTCGAAATCTCATCCGTTACTGTTGCCTTTTTACTGTGTTGGTGCCATTGCCCTTTCAGACAAAGTTCATTTCTTTAGGTCAAAGGTCAATAGCCAGTGAAGCTTGGCTGCAAGTGGCATTTTTCAGTGCTGTACATGTATCTCCATTGAGGAATGACCAGTATGAGAGTGAGATGACGTTTGTAGGAGGAGTAGAAGTAAATAGACAGTGGTTGCCACAACATGATATGTGTGAAAGGTTGATGGTTGAGGTTAAAGGACAAGTCCACCTTCGTATACATTAGGATTGAGAGAATGCAGCAATATTAGTAGACCACATCAGTGAAAGTTTGAGGAAAATCGGACAATCCGTTCAAAAGTTATGAATATTTAAGTATCTGCGCAGTCACTGCTGGATGAGACGACTACTACAGTGTATGATGTCACATGCGTACAACTATATAAAGAAAATAAAAAGAGAATTTCACAAAACTTTGCTTTTGGAATAAAGTGCACATTTCTTTGACTTGCTACTGACGTATGTTACGGGTAATATTATTCCCCCTGCCTTCTGAAAGAGAGAAGTCGAGTGTTCTTTGTTTCGCGAGAAAAATGGAAATATGTTGAATTTTCTTTATTATTTCTTTATATCGTTGTACTCATGTGACATCACAAGCTTACTTTATCATCCAGCCGTGACTGAGCAGAAACTTCAAAAATTCATAACTTTTGAACGGATTGTCTGATTTTCCTCAAACTCTTACTGATGTGTTCTACTAATGTTGCTGCATTCACTCAACCCACATTTTGCAAATAATAGACTGTCATTTACAGCCGTTACTACAGCCGGGAATGTCCAGCAATTGAAGTAAGTTTGTGAACGTATGAGACATCATTAGGTCATAGGTCAAGCTCAAACCTCACTTTGGTCACATTGCTATTTTCCAGCCATAACTTCAGCTACATTGTCCATTGGGAAGTTTTACTGGTAAGAAAGATAGAAATTACAGGGTTAATTGACAAGGTCAAAGATCTCCTAAATTTAGCTTTATGTTACAGGCTGTATTTCTGGTCATTGAATCTAATACATACAAGGCATGTTGGGGACAACTCATGTTATATTGGATAGAAATAAAAGGGTAGATATTTCCTTTGTGCAGAGAGTGTAAAAGATCAGTCCATGTTAACATAAATTTGTCAAACAAAGATGAATAAGCTTCATCAAAATGTAAATGAAAGGTCCATATAATTATTTGTATGGTAGATAGAGCAATCTTCACTCACTCTCCCTTCACTCATGTCTTCACTCATGTCACTTGCAGACGGCGTTAGTAGAGGCTCAGAAGAAGGTCATCCAGCAGAGGTCACAGGGCAAGACAAAGCCAGCAGTGACCGCGGCTACCACTTCCTCTACTGGCCCACACCTTCACACACAGGTAGTAATACTCCAACCACCCTTATCAGTGCTCAGTGCTAGTAGTTAACCCGTTGAGGACTGGGGCAGATTTTGCTACAACATGCATTTCCCTTAGACACGTGCCCGAGTATACTCTGGACTCGTTCCTCAGCGAGTTAAAGAACGAAGATTGGTATTGAACAGTAGTGATGGAAGTATAAGTGGACAGAATGATAGTAGTAGTAATAGTAGTAATAGTAGTAGTAGTAGTAGTAGTAGTAGTTGTAGTAGTAGTAGTAGTAGTAGTAGTAGTAGTAGTAGTAGTAGTAGCAGCAGCAGCAGCAGTAATAGTAGCAGTAGTAGTAGGGGCTTTTTTGGGTGTTCTGTGGCCAAGGGGAGATCTGGGCCGTTGATCGCGCAATCGCCATGACAATTGGCACATGCATTACCTTTGGCTTAATCTTCCAAACTATACAAAAAGAAATGGAAATTTTCATCATAGTAATTAATTATGCGAATATAATATGCATAAAATCATACATTTTGCTCTAAATCAGAAAGTAAAGCTCCTAGAATCCTAGTTTTTTTTGTGATAACATTCTTTGTAGCATTCCTAACAATGTACTCGAAAAAAAAAATCTGGTATCAAAATCAATTTCTTATGTATTTTATTGTTTTATGAATTTCTTATGTATTTCCTTGTTTTTTTACCTTTTATTTTATTGTTTTTTCACAAAATTTATGGCAGAACCTATTTCAATCATAATTATGCTAAAATTAATTGATTTCAGCATATGAAAGTGAAAATAATCATATCTTTATAAATAAGGTGATAAAACTCCATTTGCATAGACTTTTTACACAAAATCATGTTTTTTAGCCATTTTGAGTCTGACAGGCATGTATAAAAGGTCATGCAGTGTCATAACTGTATGCGCGATTTTCGTGAAAATGGAGTCAACAGAGATGTGCGAGACTTGAAAGAAAAGACAGTGAATGGTGCAGTCAAAAGTTTCGCACAGCAGAGTGGTCACAAAAAATGTCGAGGGGGGTTGATTCAACCCCCCCCCCCCCCAGCCTCTTTAGGGTTAAATGGCCCGTAGTACTGTATATGCCATATATTTCGAGAGTCTAAATTTTCACGAATCGGGGATTCCCAATGATTTCGCGAGTGGTTAAATTCGCGATTGTGGAGTCCTGTACTGCATGGAGAATTGTACATGTGTATGTCGCATCCACATCGGGATCAGAGTCACTATTTTTGCGTGTCTTTAATTTCGCAAATAGCACCTGACTCACGAAATTCGCGAAAATTAAAACCTCGCGAAATATTCGGCGTATACAGTATTCATTTTGCCCTCTTCTGTAGTAATGATGGTATATGGAATTTATGAGAGGCCACATCTATTTCATAATTAAAGGCTCTAGGCGCAACTTGTGCATGGTATGAATGACATGCACAAAAGAAAGAAAAGGACAAAGTGTATGCATCTAAAATTTCACCAGCCTGAGTTTGTTCACCTTTTTCATTTGCAGACCATGACAGTGCCCAGAGGGGGGAACCATGCCACTATCACACTGCAGCCAACCACCGTCTATCAGCAGGGATCTATACAGTCAGTAACACCCACTAGTCAGCAGTCTCGTCCAGTGGTGACCCAGACACAGCCCATAATCCACCCTCTTCCTGCTGTGGTTGGCGTGAACATGGAACCTGCTGTGCAGTCGCAGCAAGTTCATCAAGAGCAACCTCAACAGCAGCAACAGCAGCAGCAGCAATTACCACAACTCCAGCCACAGCAGCTGACGACAACTAGTGCGGGGCTCGAGGCAGTAGACCCGAAAATGCTGCAACATAATCTCCAGCTGTTGGTTGAGATACAAAACCAGATGGTGGCCCAGCAGCTGCAGCAACATCTCATCAGTGGCGGGGTCCAAGGGTCGGGCACTGCCAACCAGCCACCCAGCTACAGCACGGCTGTGGCTGCCACGAATCAAACACAGGGGATACCTGCACAGCAACAGCCAAAGCAAGTGAAAGAAACACAGCAGCAGGCACAACAGGTTATCATCCAGGCTATTCCAGGGATGCAGCCTGGTACCCTTGTGCTCAACGGAAGTGGAACTGCTGCCAATGTGTCAAGAAGTAGTGGAAACTCGCAGCCATTCATAGGCTCACAGACCAACGTGTCGCTGCAACCCAGCAAGGGCTCAGACACCCCACAATTCATCTTCCCAATCACTGTCCACTCTGCGGTCAACCAGAGTATCAACGAAGAGTTGGTGAATGTGGAAGAGGTCAATGTGCAGCTGCAAGAAGTTGTCATGCCTCTCACAACACAGGTAAGCGTTGCCGATGAGGTGCCCCTGCCACGGCAACAACTCGGCCCCATCCTGCAGAGCCAAGTGCAGCCGCAACCCATCACCCTGAACCAGCTTGCCAGCCATGCCAACCCTGCACAGGAGCCCCGCCCCACTGCCACCGCCACCATCAGCATCGAGAGCCTCTGCGGTAGCCAGCAGTCCTCGCCCAGTAACATCGGGGAGCTGGTTGTCGCAGAAACGCAGGAGGCGGCAGCATCCATGCTCCGCGGAGACGAGGAGAACATCTCAGCTTCCATGCCCCTGGTCGGGGGCGTCTCGTTTGAAACATTGTTGTCCCCCGAAGCCCTCCTCCTCGCAACCTCGGGACAGCACCCATCAATGAGTGTTTCCCTGTCGGCAACAAGAACAACGCCAAGTTCCTCAGGAGCCAGTGGCTCTACGAGGTGAGAATCACACAGCACCGTCTTTCAAAGCGTCTCAAATCTTGCTGCATGGTGCCTGCCCACAGTGACAGAAACTATGGACACCAACTGCAAATTCAAATATCCTTATTGTGTGATGTAGCCTGCCGCTTTCCTCTGTAATCATCCACTTTCTCAACCACAAAAGACTTGTGATGATGAAGTTTGTTGTATTCTGCTGTTCCTTGTGAGAGATTAGAGCCCGATGAATGAACGAACCATACAAATTTTTTCTCCATCTGGAAGGGGAAATGAAAATCATGGGAATTTCAGAAGACATATTTTGAGGAGTTTAGTAGGTAACTCTGAATAAAATAGGTCCCTCAAAGAGAATCATGAAGTATTGCACAAAGTGACTGGTAAGTTCCTTCCTCTTACAATGTGTGTATTGTATGTATTATAATATAATATTCAAATTAACTTATTGTATTTATTACTGTGCGTGTGCAACATGCTTGTAGGAACTACATGAGGAGGTGAAATGAAGGCCTTTGTGTGTGCATAAAATTTTAACTTCATGCTCTTGGAGAGAATGAATGCATTTTAGTGCAGTGACATCTGGCAATAGGTAATTACAGTTTAGTTAACAGTCACATGAGTGATGTGAGCTGAAAACAGCAATTTGATTTGATAAATAGTGAATTACAGAGAAATTTAAACTGTGGGAGAAGTAACATTACTTTGTTTTAACCAGAGTTTTCTGGTGTTCTGGTGTACATGTAGTATTGTTGTCCCATAGTCAGAGTCAAGAATATTACGGTTGAATTTTCTACAACTCTGTTTTGCCAACTGTATGATGCAGCCCTTACAGTAGAGGTTGCTTCTGTGACCAACCAATAGTCAATTTTGAATTCATTCATGTCTTGATTAGCGGCTACAGTGACCTGAGCAAGTGTTTTCAGTGTTAGCTTGCACTCAGCAAAAGAGAAGAAGAAGAAATGATTACCCCATATGTCAGACCCATAACATTTTGTGGAAGACATTTAGTTTTTTTTTGTTTTTTGGGGTTTTTTTTTGAGCGAGGTCATCTAAATCTACAATTACTTTCATGAACACTGCCTCAGTTTTCAAGCACAAACTTTGTCAGAGTCAGAGATTGGTGGAAGATTGTAGTTTTACCTCTGTAAAAGCAGATGAGACTAGTAAGCATCAAATTAATTGAACTTCTGTAAACTGATCCTTGCAGGCGTGATGCTGCTGATCAGTGAACTTTGTATGCCAGTTTATAAAATGAATATTAAAACAAAAGTAAAATAAGGTCATGCATTGTTATATAGTTCCAAGTCACAAAGTTCAAAGTACTCCTCCTCACATCCAGTGGGAGTGTGTCTGTACCCTGTTGCAACCTTCCGCAAAACTAGACCGCCACAAATGATGACAAGTGTGATTTAACCACTCTTAAAGGACAAGTTCACCTTCATAGACATGAATTGAGTGAATGCAGCGATATTAATAGAACGCATCAGTGAGAGTTTGAGGAAAATAAGACAATCCATTCAAAAGTTATGAATTTTTTAGGTTTCTGCTCCATTCACTGCTCGATGAGATGCTTGTGATGTCACACGTATAGAATGATATAAATAATTTTTTTTTTTTTTTAATTCAACATATTTTCACTTTTTTCACATAACAGAAGAACACTTGACGTGCCTCTTTCAGAAGGCAGGGGGAATGATATTACTCTTAAAGCCAAAACATAGTTCTGGTACGCCTGCAAAAGTTGTCAAATTTCGCTCCCAAATGTGAACGTATGCCTAAGAAATGTGCAGAATAACGCTGTAATAACAAGATATTTGATGGGTAACGATGAAAATGCGAAATATTAACCAAAAAGGTTCAGTCTCAGAACTTACCCAAACGGGGTCAGGCTAAACTCGGAGTCGGGGACAACTCGGCCTTGCTTTGACGGCGGGGTGAGTTGTCTTGGTTGTCCCTCTGGATTGTACAGTGTTGTACTATGGGAGCGGCCTGTATAGCGCTTCGCGTTCTGGCTACTCGCAGTAATGGTCCGAGTTGATACAACGTGTGCATCAAAAAAACTTCTTTGGTGCGCATGCAAATTTTATGTGCGCCTATCAAGCACCTCTACAAAAAAATTTAAGACGCTTGATAAACAACAACAACTTCAAAGACAGCGCGTCTCAGCAACTCGGGTGATGTGCGTAATACGCTTGAGGACCGCGTGCTGTCCATTTGTTTTGTACAGGATTAGCACGCACTTTCCTGTCTGTTCAATTAATACACAGTAGGATAATATGGCGATCACGAACTGCGTGTAAATTGTCTGATATTGGGTCAAGTTTTCCCTGAGACCGAGTTAGTCTGGATCCTTCTGGAATAAAAGTTGGTTTACCGACTTTTATTTTTTATCTCAAAATACTCCAAAACGACTCGTCATCCCGGCAAATCGCGTCAGCCAGGTAAGTTTCTTTGTAGACTCTTTCGATATATTGCAAGCAAATATGGAATGGTGCCAGACGGGTTCTCCAACCCTTACCAAAACTATGTTTTCACTTTAACATACATCAGTGACAAGTCGATGAAATGTGCACTTTTTTGGAGAAAGAACATTTTGTTAAATTCTCTTTATATTTTACTTATATCGTTCTATAGATGCATGTGACATCATACACTGTAGTACAATAGTCTTCTCATCCAACAGTGACTGCACAGATACTTTAAAAACTCATCTTTTTTGAACGGATTGTCCAATTTTCCCGAAACTTTCACTGATGTGTTCTACTAATATTGCTGCATTCACTCAATCCACATGTATATGAAGTTGGACTTGTCCTTTAACACTTTCCGTGACAGGGACGTTGTGTACTGTTTGAATTTTCTGTGCCAATTAGCACTCATAACACACGAAGCAGTCCAGGGCCCCGTTTTATCAAAAGATAAAATCGATTTAGATTTCCTTACCACCCAGGCTGCCATAGACTTATAGTTGAAATCAACTATATACTTGTAATCAATTTCAAATCTTCATAAAACAGGGCCCAAGAGTGTTTTTATGCCAGATTCAATTGCAAATTTTTCTGATTTTCTAGCTTGTAGAAAATGTTCAGAAAACAAGCTTTGGAAAACTTATTGACATATTCACCTATGGTCATGTGGTAGTCTAGAGTCGACTGTGATCGGATTCCGTACGTTCGTCACGAACATTTGTCATGTGGGACAATGCTTCCATCTTTTCAACAATAGATCACTAGCCAATGACATGTGTCAATACAGAATGCCACATCTTGACATAGTAAAGAAGGTGATATTTCCAAGATAGAACATTTCTTGGCTCTTTGCCAGCAGATTTATATGACTCTTTGTTTGTTCTCTTATTTGTTCACACAAAGCATTCATTGAATTTGTGGGGCAAAGTGTATTTCTCGATGTGTCTCATTTTTATAGTATACATCATATTTGTAACATGCTTGATACAATGTTTCTAGGGGCAAGGAGGAAGAGATGATAGGAAACAAAAAATGAAAATTGAGAGATAACACGCCAGAAGTACAAATTACGCGTAAGTTGAGAAGAATATGACCTGCATCAGTATGTAACAGGTGTAAATAGGTGGGTAATATGAATCACTTTAAGCTCAATACATTCAGTCCAGTGGGTTCTCCAATTCTCTCCCTCTCTCTCTCCATCAATCTCCCTCTCTTCATCTCTCCCCCTATTTTTCTCTCCCTCGCTCTCTTTCTTCTCTTTTTACCTGAATGTGATGCTGGTTGAATTTCTATACAGCTGCCGACTTGTGTTTTTTTTTCTCTCTCTCTCTCTCTCTCTTTCTCTCTCTTTCTCATTGTCTTGTTTCTTCTAGCATTTGCTTTTCTATTCCATCAGCAGTGGAAGATATAATTTCAAAAAGAAATATTTAAATGCTACATGTATTTTTTTTCTTCAAATGTCTGATGAAGTATTATTGAGTAATATATGCTTCATTTCTGAACTTGCATGTATGCGTCGGATACCATGGATCAGTATACAAATGACGCACAGGTCTGAGTGCGTCAGTCGGAATTGTGTGCATTTACAAGGTAACTATGGAATGCTAACCCATGAGGCGAAGCCAAGTGGGTTTACATGTAGGCTAAATTCCATAGTTATCATGTGCATACCATATTCCAACTGACGCAAGAAAAGACATGTGTGTCATCTATGTTTAATAGAATGGGTAATTTTCTTGCCAAAAATCAGTCTTTCTGTCATATTACCCTATGGCAAATTTACAGGATGCATTTCCTTTCGGCTTGCCATTGACGAGAGCCCGAAAATCATGCATCCAGTATAGTATTTACTGGATGCATGGAAAAAGGTACTGGATGCACAAAGAGCTTATAATGAGAAAAATATCTCTGGATACATGTTTTTTAGCCAACACATAGCTCTCAACCAATGAGATCGCTACCCATTCTAGAATAATGACTTTTAGTCTGCAGTTTGGCAGCTCTGTTATGTAAGATGAGTAAACCCATAGATCAACACACTGGAAGGCACAAATTTACCCGACAAACCTGTTTTATTACAAAATCGTTCTAAAAAAAAAGGAAGAAACTGCATTGGAGTTTGATTACAAATTAAAACAATTTCATACTAAATGAATGATGCATAACATTTTAAAGACTTTTTTATCCTACATGTACACATAAATTGACCTCTACAAGTTTTAAGCAAAGTAAATTGTGGCATACAATGATATCACTGGTGCTAACTGGTCTAAGGCGATACTCTTACTGTTGAAGCTAAATTATGGCCACAGACAATTTATTCAAATTAAAAGGAAAAAAAAAAGAAAATATGCTCAAAATACCAAACATATGATAACAAGTGAAGCATACTAACCACAACCCTTAATCTTTTTAAGTCTGAATGGTATTCAGCCCTGCCATCAGATACCGGAAGGTGAAGACTTGTCTTAAAAGGGTTAAAGCTAAATGAAAACAAATGGAAAATCCCTTCTTGTGTGTGTTCACTACATGGATAATCATTACTACATCATTTGTAGAGTGCAAACACTAATGAATGAGCAATAAGTACGCTATTGAAGGTAAGAAGACTAAGAAACAGCATCCTACATTTAGTGGAAAGTTTTAAGATGCGCTATAAAGCCTTTTCACGATTTGGCGTGAGACAGTTTTCTGTCCTTCTGCAAGACAAAATATTTGAGGAATTTTTTTATCATAGAGTATTACATAGCAATGTCTGACTTTTCTTTCATAAAAAGTATATATATACACATTAGAACAATCAGAAAATGCAGAAAACACTTGTGCTGCGATAAAAGACAAATATCTCATGATAGGTAATTTCCAACAACTAGTGAATACAAATTTGTTTAAAACACTAGAAAACACACTCCAGCATATACGGTACACTTCTGAAGTACTGAAAGACAGTTGTCAAACACAAAAATGATAACCCAATTTGGGAACACTCTTTTTCACGATAGAATTTGGCAGTTGTGATGAAATAGATGTGAAAGGTTCAAGCAAAAGTTTGCAAGCTTAACTTTGATTGTGAAGCCTCTTAACAACAACTATAATATTATAATATGTGATAAAATTTTTAGAGCCACAATACATTTGTCACATAGTGTGCAATTGCTCACAATATGGAATAAGAATTCAAGCTGAAAACTACACGTTAATGTCGTCATATCACAGAGTTGAAAAAGAAGTATAATACAGAGAAAAGTTTGTAAGATCATTGTGAGAGTGTATTATACAACTTAGAATCCTGATGATTGTGTTGCTACTGTAACTATTTTGACATCTAGCAAGTTCATTAGAATGCAAAGATTTGTGACATGGACTACACGGCCTTGTTAAAAGAGAGATAAAAAAATGGGAGCCATTGGATTTGACGGCGCCTCCGCATGAACGCTTTTCTTCTATCCTACCAACAAATGAATCAAGATTTGTCAGATACGATAAGATATCACTGGTCATAAGCAGTAATACAGATGAAAGAGTACATGTTTGTTTGGGAATAATGTATGAAAAACAAATAATACTTGCTCATCAAGTCATGAGCGTGCTCATCAAGTCATGAGCGTCCGCATTTATGTGATAAGACTGATAATGATAATAATAATATGTTGAATGTGAAATACATTCTCACAACCACAACCAGAATCCAGAATCAGAATGGCTACATCAGACTGTGTATCAAGTTCCATACCATTGCTCCAAGGAGTTTACTTACCCCTTTTATCACAAGGGCGACTGAAAGATATTACAAGTATATACTTATGTACAATTCTGATTTAGCAAGAGTCGCAGGCAATTTTGACCCAATCCGTCTTAGAGCCGTCTAATTTTTTTACCCAATCCGTCTTTGACCCGTCTAATTTTTTTACCCAATCCGTCTTTGACCCGTCTAATTTTTTTACCCAATCCGTCTTTGACCCGTCTAATTTTTGACCAGCATAGCTCCATAAGTGCAATATGATTCAGGATTAAAATGTATCGCATGCACGAAAACATACGATTTGTCTCGTGTCACCGCAGAACTTGCATGTATGTATTCGCATGCAAACATTTCAAATGTGTGAAATCGCCGAGAAAGTCTGCCTTCTGGTTTTTTGTTGTTGTTTTTTTGTGACTCCGAATTCTGGTTCTCAGTCAACGTGGTTGTGAGATAAACAGTTGCTACATGAAGATGTTTTCACATTACGTGTATAAACGTAAACTTATCGTGAGCTTGAAACTTGATGGGGGTATACTGCATTTTATTATTTCATGTTATCATCATCATCATCATCATCATCAAAAGTTTACAACGGATGGTCGTAGGCTGCGTTGGAGGATGACGTGTAATTGACGGTGGGCTCAGGACCGCTGCCGTAGGCCAGGGAACCACCCATGGAAGTTCCGTGAGTCTTGTGGGAGACCACTGCCTCCACGCGATGCACCTTCAGGGCCGGGCCCCAGGTCTCCGTGGGGTTGGAGATGGCCCTCCAGCGCTGCCGGAACAAAATTAACACAATAAGCATCAAAATCAATTAATTTCCCGTCTTCATTCTGGTGTACCCTGTTTGAATTTTCATTTATATCCGACTCGTTGACTTCTCTCTATACTACACAAAGTTGTTTTTTGGTTTTTTTTGGTTTTGTTTTTTGGGGGTTTTTTTGTTTTGTTTAAGGTAATGTGGACAGCAGGCTCCACTTCACGTCCAACATTTCATCGAAATTATAATCTTGAGATTAGTGACAGTATTATTATTATCAAAACGCGACAGGTGATTCTGTTTTGCTGTTTCATTGTGTGTTTGTCAGCCACTCGCGATCAAGTGTCTCCAATAAAATGATTGCATCCATATTTAAGATCACAAAGAATTATATTCTAACAAATTAATGCCTATGTGGGACACAGAGTGATAAAACGTTTTGAAAACTGGCACCTTGCATAGGCAAGCCATATGATTATTACGAAATGTTCTTGCGATCAGCAATTGTTGTTTTGGGGCATATCTGAATCCTACCAAAATTGTGTGCCGATATTGAGATGACTTTCTATACAAAGGGTTTGAACCTTTTTACAAGATAATTATAAACTTATCATACAAAACGTTAGAGAGCATTTTTATGCAATTCTTAGAGGAATTCAAAATTTATTTGACGAAAATCCGTTTTGAAATGACTGCAATATCCAGAAATTAAGAGGTCTGAATAAAAGGTGGGTCCCGCCTTTTATTGGAACCACTTTGTTTTACTTTATGTTTTTGGATTTCTCAGCTTTTTCACACACACACACACACACAAAGATTTTCATCAAATAGATTTTGAATTCGTCTTAGAACTGTGAATGAAAGATTTAATCACCTCGCTGATACTGCCTTCGTTGCGGAGGAACTCAAAGATCATGACAAATGGGATCCAGATGATAGAACCTGTGATCATCAGCCAGCCAATGACACGAGCCCAGGTAGGGTAGGGAGTGTCGCCGTAGGTAGGTTCAGACCAGTTCAGCCAGTTGAAGAGCAGGACGAACTGCGGTGGGAAAAGTAAAGGGGGTTAATCGTGCTAATCTAACAGTGGATTGTAGGTCCTTCCTAACCGTATCCATCCATCTATCCATCCATCCATCCATCAATGTAAGTGTACACTGTCAAAATTTACGTAAACTTGTAGACCATAATATTCAAATCCATTGCTATCATGCACGTACATGTCCATACAGCCTAGCTAGGGGAACATTATTGTATTGTTCATCTTTATTCAATATAAAAAGACAAGAACAAAACAGAAATTCTCTTGGATGTCATCTTAGGGAGACATTGAATGGTTTAAGAAGACGCAAGGCCTTAAAAGGAGACAATATTGGTGTCTCAACGTTTTCAACTATTAATCCCATCCTATCCATGATTTACTGCTGAAAATGCTTAATAGTATACATTTTCTATACAGTGTCCGTAGCCCTATAGCTGCATCCAGAGTCACATATTGATATATATTTGATTGATGATTGACGAGAATAATCTGAGGAAACTCTTCCGCTGCCTTACTAGAAGGAGAGCCGGGGTGATGACAGACCACATGAAGGGCCACCAGTAGAAGAGTGGGAAGTCGACGATGCTGTCGCCGATCATGGTGCGGATGTCATTGCAGAATCGCCTCACGCCATAGAGCCAGGAGAGACCAGCAGTCTCGCAGATTCCAAACATGACCAGGGCAAAACCGGCTCCATAGGAGTCCATGAGACTGACCCAGTAGGGTCCAGCCTGCCATGAAACAGAAGGGAACAAAAAAAAAAAGAATATGCAAAATCAAAAACAAAGCAAGTACATGTTGTACTCGTATACTGGATCAATATACTGTACTGTTAATACTGCAACAACGTTGCACTCCGTAGGCTCCCTACTTCCTAAATGTCCGAAAAACAAGTGTTGTGTTCATGTTCACATCGTGATCTTGATCTTGATATCGGTGATGTACAAACGCCTGGTGTGGCTATCCCGTACATGTAGGTAGCAATATATGCTTGAGTCGGAGGCACATGACAATGATCATATTGAATTGTTTTGGATGGATTCCTATATCATTCATATGTAACCAGGTAATATTTGAAACACTCTTCTATACTCAGTTGGGATAATCTCTTGCATCATGTATAACTCTAGGAATCACTTTCGCATACAATTTGGGGAAGTTAAATCTTTAGTGTTCAGCCTCCTCAATGATAACGACAAATGGGTCACTTTAATGATTAGAAATTGACTATAAAGGGATTAGTTCAACCAGACAATAATTATCTTTACTATATTTATCTCGTGGGGCAGGGCTCTCCAGATTCCACGTCGATTGAGAATGAACCCGTCACACACACACACACACACACACACACACACACGCACACCTCTACACACACACTGCTAGCTGCAAACAGCGAACCCACTGCACTCCGTACCTCTGTGATGCAAGTGAAGCCAAGGAAGTACATCACGATGCAGGCGATCAGCATGACGTAGGATTTCTTTTTGCGCAGCTGGTCGGGGAACTCGTCGACGATGGCCGTGACCACAGTTTCCATGATGGTGAACTGGCTGTCCAAACCGAGGGTGAGCAGCATGAAGAAGAAGAGGATTGCCCAGAGGGGAGAGACAGGCATGAGGGCCACAGCCTCGGGGTACGCAATAAAAGCCAGACCAAAACCTGGGAAAAATAGGTGAGAGAAGATATGCATATAATTAAGAGAAGCTGAAAGTATTATATTACTATTAGGTTGCATACTGCACTAAATAGCCCACATATTATGTATAATTGCATAGCTCCCCCCCCCCCCCCCACTCCATCTCACAAGGAATTACGGGGTCACTGTCAATAATAAGTCTTGTGGAAATACCATTGCAGAGATCATTGTATAAGGACACAACAAATCCAACATTCAGCTGAACCCAATACACCATGATTGTGACCTGCGGATGATTTTATCAGTTGCCACGCGCCATCATTCCACTGACTGTCGGTGGAGATTAGGATTGGTTGGAGAAAAACACTGATAGTTTCAAAAGCTGGTATGATCGAGAGCCAATACCGAACTCAAAAATCTAACAATGCACAAACAAGTGCATCTAAACGAGTTCAACTACAGTACGGGGGGTGTTTCATCAACGTTTGTCAGCGCTGACAATCACCATAGTAACTGTCAGTGACCAGAGCATCTCAGCCAATCAAAACCAAGGATTTTGCTGAAATTGTCAGCGCTGACAAACGTTGATGAAACACCCCCAGGTCTGTATCATATTTTCCCCATAGAAAAGTTGATTTCAAACGAGTGGCAATGTATCAGTTTGTGATTCGATTATTTTGCAGGCCGTGTCGAAGGAATAAGATTCGAGACGAAAATGCAGGAGATGACAATCAAGTCTTATCAGTCGAAAGAGTCAACTTCCGTTACTACAGCAACGCTCCAACGACTGACTACGATGTACGGAAGATTAAAACTTTGTGTTCAAAGTAATAATGGCGCCCAGCATGTGCACTGCATTCTTGCTTTTCATGGATAGGAAAGAAAACAAACACATAAATTGCTCAAAATGTGCTTTAAGTATCGCTGATCGAAACATAATTATTACTTTATAAACATGGCCAGTTGCCGCATGTCCTTGAGTAACAAAATGATGAATCAAACTTTGATATGTATGGCACATTACACTTGAAACTTGCGATACCATTATCGTCTCATGATATCTGTATACACCGTACTGATGCTCGAATCCAATGTGAGATCTTTTTGGAACACTTCTGCATGAAATGACTAGCAATTCTTTTCTCACAAAAATATAATCATATAAAGCAAACACTCGTACAGGATAAATTCAGTGTTTACAAGTCAGCTTGAATATGAACGTGATTCTTCGTTTTAATCTGCTTTTATCCACCTTCTCAAGCAGTGGGCAAAGTGATAAGTTGAATAAGTACCCAGCAAACACAGAACGTTTTCAGAACGTTTCCTTAACGTTTTTTGAAGCTCCGTACGTCTCCTTATAAAATGGACGTTTTTAAAACGTACATACGTCAAATTGGAAACTTAGCATTTACTGCAAAGCACAGGTTTTTTGGAAAACGTTTTAGAAACATCAACGGACGTTACAAAACGTTTTTATTATGTCTGCAATGTCCTCATTCTTTGTAAACGTCAACAAAACGTTTTTATTAGGTCTGCTTCGTCGACTTCGTCTTTAATGAATGTTTAAAAAACGTTTTTATTTCCTCCTCTGTACGTCTCTTTATTATGAATATTCATGCATGATTATGAATATTCAAATCAAGGTGTGTGTGCTCTAATTTTAGTAACCATGTCTCCATACATCACAACATTTTGGTGGTAATATAAACGAATGTGATACAGATTCTTCAATTGGGGATAGAGTGTAGTATAGGTGGTAGGACATTAGGAATAGAATAGGTTAGGATAGGATTATAAATTATAGGAGGAGGATACATTAATCTTAGGTTGCGTCTATTATCTCATAACTATTTTTTTGTATCTTATAAAATTAAACATTAGACATTCTTAAAAGATTTTCTGGACGTTCTAGACGGATAAGGAAGGTTCTCTGAACGTTCTGGAAAGGGTCATAAGACTTTTTAGACGTTCTTAAAACGTTTTTTGAACGTTCTTGACGGTTTGCAAAGGTTTTCTGGACGTCCGCAAAACGTCCACAGAACTTTTTAAATATTCTTAAAAAGGTTTTACTGACGTTCACAACGTTCAAAAGGTTTTCTGCAGGTCCTTTAAAATTCCGAAAGGTTTTTTATTGGTTTTCTAACGTTTAAAAAAAAAAAACGTTTTTATAACGTCCGTTTGAAAAATTTTAAAACGTCGAAAACCTTCCACAAAAAGACGTTCTGAACACGTTTTGATAAAACGTCCAAATAACGAACTTGAAATGTTTCAAGAACGTTCGGAAAACGTCCTGTGTTAGCTGGGTAAAATTGGGCCTGATAAATCTACAGTATACTAGTATTTTCCAGGTATGGCATGAATGTACAGGTAGTGTAATCCTTTTCAATGCAACCATGCAAACAATAACCTACCCATAACTAAACCGCTCCCGCCATTATAGTGTAACATGGTGCGGTCTCGTGTGCATTGTCGGTGTAACACAAAAAATAGGGATGAAATCAGATTACTCAATTGCTGTGCAATGTAACACTATAAGGATGGAATCAGATTAAGTAATCCCGAGAACTCCTGTATACTCGATCAATAGACCTACTATAGGTTTCAAATAGTCTTACTGCGTTTTAAAACTAAAAGCGGAGAAAGCTCGGTAAAAGCTATAGCTGCTCCACAATTAAAGCACAAAAGTCCAAAGAATTAATGGTTCAATGGGCTCACCTCCATCAACAACCTCATCCACGGGCTGATCCAGTGTATGGGCCATGAATCCCACAATGGAGAAGATCACAAAACCAGCAAAGATGCTGGTCAAACAGTTCAGGGTAGCAACCAGGACCGCATCACTGGTAGAAAGCAGAGTCAAACAGATAGACATATCATTTTTGTGATCTGAACCGAAATGTTCGCTGCTACGTCTTATCCTTTATAATCATCAGCTTTGAGTAGTCATCTCCTTATCATAACAATTGCATATGACTGCATTAACGTGTGTTAGAAATTTGTTGAAGTATTGGAGTATTCTGAAAGATTGTTACGTCATTAAAATTTAAACACACATACAATAATTACTTACTATCACGACTGTTCCTCGATCAAGTTCTAGCTTTGTTAGCTGTAGTAGCTGTACATCTGATTCTGAACTGTGGCAAATTTTCATAGGATATGAAAGTAGCTTCACTTATTCTTCGTTTTGGTAGTTCAACCCATTTGGTCCGTTAATCTTCCATTGATATTGTTAAAATACATATCAATATCTCGAAAATAAACAAAGTGCTGAATAGATTATTCAGCAAAAGAAAGATTTCAAAATGTAGATTTCACACTCGAAAATAGAGACACAAACACTTTTCATGCAGTTCATAGTGATTTAAACCTCTTTTGATTCGTGGGTATTCGCCTTAGTGTGTTGAGTTCATGAGCTTTGTCATTTCATATTTTTAATAGTGCAACTGAAACAATTGAATTCTTGCTGCCAATATATAATAGATTATTGCAGAACTTGACAGCGGCGATCTTCAGATTGGTTGCAATGTGTCAATCTCCTTTGACAATCTGTGTGCTTTGAGTGCCGATTTATTGGGACAGAAACCCCATATGGCATAGCAGATGGCACAATAAGGGTTAAGCCAGCAAATCCCTGTGCTCTGAGGGTATTCTCGAGTTGATAGACATTTTGATTGAATTCAAAGTGATGGAGTTCATCCCATCTTGGTCTGCAGTGAACATTGGAAGGGTAATTAGGCCTACAAGCCTTGAGTAGAAGTAGCGTGTCATTAAAATTCTAATCATGAATAATCCTCTAGGTTTAAGGCATTACTTGCGGCCTGCTTTTTGAGCCGTTTGTCCAGTTCCCTCCAAGAAGAAAATAACAAAAACGCAAAGAAAGCAATTAATGGAGCTCTCGCTTGAAGAGTTACTTTTGTGGTAAAGGGAAATCTATTTCCATCATTAATCTGGATCGAGGCAAAATTCCTTCCAACACATTGTGTCCTTTTATCATATCGTGGGGGGGGGGGGGGACTTAAATGCTTCAGTGCACTTTCTCGCTGAGCACTGCTTTCGATGTGCACTCAGCGGAAATACACGATTATGGACAGAGATTTAAGAAAATAAACCAAAAACAAAACAAAAACAAGCAAACATTCATGCAGCATTTATTGAGGTTACCAAAAGTCCCTTTAAAACTTAATATTTATTATCACGGACCATAGTAGTTCACTCCCAACAACCATGACAAAAATAACAAAACAAACAAGGGAATATTATGAGTGAAAGAAATAACATGACAATAATATGTTTGTGTAATGTATATAAGTATATCAACTAGCTGTGGAACTTGTTGTAAAGAAGAAAAGACGACAGTTGTAGATGTCTTTTGTATTTTTAAGTAGCTGTTTGTGTATGGAACTTGCTCTAAGAAAACAGAATGCGTGAAGGTGGTTTACTCACAAGTAGCAATTGTTGTGGAACTTGTTGTAGGAAGACAGTGTGATGAGACCTCCCCAAGCCGCGCTGAGGGAAAAGAAAATCTGCACGGCAGCGTCCAGCCAAACCTGGTAGATTTGGGGAAAATAGAATGGCATTCTGATGTCATTATGACGTCACTAGTAACGTCAGTGGTGACAACAGTGACAGTGATGAAATTGTGGTTATACATGTATTTGTCTGTAATCTACAGTATGTCAAAAAAAAAATACAACGGGGCCCTCCGCAATGATATCTTTAAAAATGGTGAATCAATCTAATTACAAATTCAGGGTATGAAACTCTAACTCATTGCCCACATCTTAAGGAAAACTCCATTCGACTTGCTTCAGTGGTCAAAGAGAAATGAGTAATTTTGTAGAGGATGTCGGGAATCTCTTCCGTCCAAATTCTGTCTATTATTCACACATAAGAGCATTGAATTGCTAAAATTGGAAGAATCAGACTCATGACATGCTTTACAACAATCTACATTTCTCTGTGACCGCTTAACCAAATTGAATGGGGTTTTCTGCAAAATAGAGCTAGGATGTCTATTTTTAACCTGAAGGAGCACTTAGACAGGTTGATCATATTGGGTGTTATCAATTCGAAAATCTGATTGTAATTTTTGGGGCGACTTACTGCAGCATGTCGCCCCAAAAAAATTGCAATCACATATATATGTATATTCAAGAGCTTTTAATAAGTCAAGAAAAATATATTTCTACTTTTATAAGCTTGATTCTATAGGAGGTTATCTCAAACACAAGAGGAAAGTGACAAAAATGAACTAAGAATAAATATTATTTGCCACATAATAACAAACATTATTAGTCACACATTTTCTTCCTGCGTTCAAGTGATTGCTACATTTACAAAAAAAAAAGTGAAATTTACTATACATAATTATCCCTTGTCTGCTTATTAATAATTCGCAAATCCATCGGCGTGTCTCTTCTATTTCAAGCATTTATATCCATTTCAGCAACTTAAAAGGATCCTCTCGATCTGCTTTCAGACTAGTATATTAACAGATAATATCAAACTTTTTAGGGTGTGCACTTGATAATCACCGCTTACTCATATACCGTAATACCGGAAATGATTCAAACGTCATCTAAAGAATTGAATCAGACGTGGACTGTTGAGTAGTATCAAAACTTAAGCTTCTTTTACCTGAGGATTGGACAAGGTTGACCAGTCCGGTACGATGAAGAAGAGGATTCCCTCGTAGTAACCCGGGAGTGTGACTCCACGGATCAGCAGGATGAGGAGGACAACATAGGGGAAGGTAGCAGTGAAGTACACCACCTGTTGGTGTTATGATACCAAAAGTTCAGGGTTTAATCGTGCATACAGACGATGATCTGTGGACTGAACTCGTTTTCTACGCATAATCAGAAGCACTCCCCTTTTCGTTCCTGAAATATTGTGCGTATATTGTAAGCAGCACAATGAGGACCCATACTTCAAGGTCCCCTATTTCAATAGAAATCACTGTCTATTTAATATTTTGTCATTTTCAGTAGGATTTTTCATTGACAGAATTTGGGAATTGTAATTTCTCTCACCTTCCCCCCCCCCCCCCCCCCCATTTTGACATATAAAAAAGTTTATGTATCCGTTTTATAAGTCATAAGTCAAAATTCATGTATCAGGGTTTTCAGCATTACCAGCCAGCTCTTACACAAGCATTACTTTATCAAAAGTGCATTCATGATTAAGATTACGCTCTTTCATGAAAATTCAACAAATCCCCCCCCCCCCCCAATTGAGTAGGAGATATTATAGAAGATATCCCATCCTTCTATCTGAAAAGGAAATACGGGAAATGATATTAAAGTTTGCAATGAAACCAAAATTTCCCATATAAGTCGTAGGCCATAGAGGTGAATGTAAGACAAGAAAGAGTTAACATTTTGTAGGTTCTCCAATGTTTGCTGGTGTACTATTACGTATCTCAAACATTTGGCTAACAGTCTTGATGATGATTATGATTCACAAAAGTAATCGTTTTGCTGTCGATTCCAATAACTGGGTATGTGTTCCCGTTTGTGGGCCTTGCTGTTCGTGAAAGTTACGCAGGACTTTACAAACGACCTAAATCTGAAGGCCAAGTGGGTTTCCTACTCATTGTTGATTCTAAGAGCTAAAGTTAAAATTTGTAGATGAGCATAAGGTTATATTTCAACACTTGTTTTTAGTTTAAAAAAGTGTATGTAGATGAAATAATTATTTATATGCAGTCGCACTTTGCTAAAACACAAGGAAAAACTGGGCACACACATTAGAACTTCATAATGCAGTCGTTTGTAAAGTCATGCGTAACTCTATGAACAGCCTTATGAAGCAGAGCGGGTTTTTACCTTGCCGGATGATTTGATTCCCTTGATGAGGCAGAGGAAGACGATAATCCAGGCGAGGAGGAGGCAAAGGGCGAGCTGCCAGCCAATGCTACCGGTCTCGTTCATAGAATCGGCCTCGCGCAGTACCTGATTCCTGTACCAGCCATAGAGGCAAAAATCATTATCATTCATATCAAAGTTATTTCATATCATGGCAAAGACATTTTTCATGTGGTCAGAAGTTTCCCTCTTTAGGCTTTACGTATGACGATTGTTAAGCATTGGATTTTTTATTTTATTTTTGTGTGTCTAATTAGAATGATATCAAAATCACAATATTTGCACACAATTCATGGCCGGCGCAGCCGTGGGCTCCGTGGGGGCTCGGGCCCCCACACTTTTTGTGCACCATACAAAGGAATACATAAGATGTCATCACTTTGGGCCCCCACACTTTTTTTAATCCGGAAGTACGTAAGTGGCACTAAAATAGAAATAGATAGGGATCTTGAAGTATGGCGGCGGTATCAAGGTTATGTTTTTTTTTTCTCTGAAGACCCTTTTTTTTTTTTTTTGCTTGTCAGCTGAAGAAACCCGGAAGTGGACGGGGAGAAGAGGTGAGCTCTTTTTTTTTTTTCTTTTTCTTTTTTTTTGGCTTGTTAGCTCATGAAACCCGGAAGTGGGCATCCACACCTTTGAAAACACTGCGCCGGCCCCTGCAATTGGCAATAATTTGAAAAGCGACAAGAGAAACATGGGGGGAAATCATACACATAGCAACTTTTAAGCTATGGAGACACCAGGGTAAAAAGCATTCCATGATGACTCGATGTGACACATGATTATTTAAACTCATATGAATTATGAACATGGCACACTGTATTACATTTTGAGTGCACTGATAGAGAGATATATTATACGTATCAAAGTACTGTCACTAGCAATAAAAATCTTGATGAGTATACTGATTACCAATATAATCTGAAATATCAGATTTCCCGTTGAGCATAATGATGGACTTGAAATTGGTTGCTGATTAAGAAAGATGATCAACACAGAAAGTCGTGTCTGTAAACAGTAACACTTCCATAATGAATCTCCTGATATTGTATTCTGATGTTTTAACATATTTGAATTATTGACGTCACAAGCTTGAAGGAGTCACATAATAATCTATCATCTGTCTTATCCTATATTGATATATCCTATAGGTCATGCTATTGCATCAAGGTTCAACAAGTTGACGGGATTAAAAGCTTATATTCAGCTTATATTTCAAAGCAGGAACTCCCCATAATCTAAACTAATGCAAAGCTAAGAAAGAGGTAGGCCTACATTGTTATGTGACATTTATTTTGTACCTGAACGTTTAAGTGAATACAATTTCTTGGGGGAAGAAAGAAAGAGGTACATCTGACAACTTTTAGTTTATTGTCGCCTCTACCATCTACCTGATAATTAAAATTTTATCTGTCTATCTATTTATCGATATCTATTTATCTATCTATCTATCTATATATCGATTAGCTGTCCCAAAGAATCTCCAGATACAGAATTGAATGTAACACTAACGTCCAGTATTCTTCGCTTGGTCGCTTTCGCTGGTCAGCAAGGGGGTCGACATAGTTGGAGGTGTCCCAGCCAGTGCCGTTCCTCGTGACGTTGTAGGCAGTCTGTTCGTCAGAGGTGAGGTTTGCGATGGGAACGCAGGATCCGTTGCTAATGATGATCTGCAGAGTAATCAGTATGTCAACGCAGAGAAATTTGTACATGCTTACTGATGAAAGAGAAGAAAACAAAATACAAAATAAACACTGCAAAAAAAAGAGCGGTGTTAGATTCAACACCATCGGTGTTAAATCTAACACCGATCAAGTGTTAATAGAGGACCATAGCGACAGTGGTGTAGAAAGAAATGTTGTGATGATATTGAAAAGTGTTAACCTGCTGGCACTTGTTGGGTGTAAATTTGACACTATAGCTTGTGATAATTTTGACACTGCGCAGGTCATGCTGGTGTTAATTCAACAATGACACTACATGGTGTTTGACTTTGATATGGCTGGCGTTAATGTCAATGGTACACTGCAAAAAGTCCGGTGTTAAATAGTGAACACCGAGCTGGTGTTAAATTTTCGGTGCTCATTTATGGTGTTAAATTAACACCACCGGGTGTCATTTCAAAATTTTAAACTGTTTTTGAAGAGTTTTCTTAGTAACTGCACTTCTTGTTGATTATTTAATTTAAACAAGACGATCAAGAATTTTACATTAAAATACTAGATTTTTGAAAAAAATGTGAAAATAAATTTAAACCAAAGTAACACCAGCTGGTGTGGTCCCTTATTGAAGCTGGACGGGTGTTAAACCATTGTTATCAACACCAACAAATATCAAATCAAACACCATGTGGTGTCATTTTTTAATTAACACCAGTACAGTGTCAAAATAACACCAGGTACAGTGTCAAATTAACACCACGAAGTGTCAGGTGAACACATTTCAACACCATCACAGTGCATTTTCAACACCTGTGGGTGTGGTACTTTATTGAAGTTTGATCGGTGTTAGATTTAACAACCGTGGTGTTAAATCTAACACCGATGCTTTTACAGTGTATAACACCTGCCCATGTCAATATTAGGGTTTTTGTGGTGCAAATGTGTTC
>NW_027272794.1:0-105229 GCF_040938485.1 Diadema antillarum
GAAGACAAAGTCTGACACCATTCATCCTTGACACAGACGTAGTTTTCCTCTGAAACCGAATTAGTGAATGCTGCATGCATGGATGTGACACAGGTAATAAGGATGCCTTTGGTTTTTTGCACGCTGTCTCTGGGCAGATCTGGAACCATCCTGACATCCTAGGGGACCTCCTGACAGAGAGGGAGAGCCTTGGTGAGGATCTGGACGCTGACCTGGACCTACCAGAGATTCAAGCCAAGTGAGTGTCAGCAAACACACTTTTCCACCTCGTTCCAAGTCCCCATCATCATACCGTGCCCGTGTTTTGTTTGTAATATTGTGCACACGGTAATATGCCTCATTGCCCAATGGTGTTGGTACGGCCTGGATTAAGTATTTCTGTTTGATATCACACTTCTCAATGTAACATGAGATCATCCAATGTGATGGATAGTGACACAGAAATATTGTCTCAAATGCACTCACCGTGTTACACCCTAGATAATGCATGAAATGGTTTGTTATCTTGCTAACCACAAGATGTGAAAAAAAAAGACAGATAGTATTGTGCTACAGTTGTGGAAAAAATAACCGAATAAATGTGACATGATTAGTGGCTAATTATAAATTGTTGGGCTATATGAAGTAATCTACAACCATGTTGTCATGGTAAAAGTGTGAAAATAAAGTGCTAGAGATGTGCTCTGTATGGTAGCTATTATTGTAGGAGGCTGTCACATTCTGGTGCACAAATGCTGAATTCACCCACAGCAATGTATAACTTCCTCGTTATTTGATAGTAAAGGACCTTTGATCTGCAAGCAGCACACACTTGATAATATCAACATACTGCTGCCTTTGATTAAGTACATCAAAAGCTTGGGAAATCCATTTTGAAAAGAAATAAAATGACTGGACTTGAGAAAATGGTCTTGGAAACATATCTATTGTGATATGGGGTCCGTTTCTTGAAAATCTTACACATATGAGTGACTGTGGTCATTGTGAGATATATGTAAAGACTTTTACATGGTATGTGATGACTTCATGAAATGGACCCATGGTGTCTGTGGCCCCTAGGTCCACTGTTCAATCCGAGGCTAATCATGTTATGTTTAATACAAACCTCGCCTCCCACAGGTGTAAACAGAAGGGAGGAAAGAAGCCAGCCGACCCCAAGCAGGGGGAGGCATCGGTCAGCCGCATGGACACCCATGGATACCAGGACAAGATCCAGCAGATCATCTCCTTTGAGTGGGTGGGTATTTCACTTTACTGGTCCTCACATTTTACTAACCCATTCACCCTCTATCACGAGATGCATTGCCTTTTGTAGAGGGATTGTTTCACTCAGGAAGATATTCTTCATAAAGCAAAGTTTGTGCAATGAAATCAGCATAAGAGTAAAGAGAGTTATAGTTGGGAGGGGGGGGGGGGGGGGGAGGGGAGAAGAAGAGAGAAAAAAAGATATACCGTTCAGTTTTGAGCTCTGGTGGTAGCATTGTCATGTAGAACTTGACCTTGTCTGTATGTGAACACAAAATTAAAGGAATGATGTCAAGGTCTACTGATATGGTGTAAATATTCCAGTGAACAATAGTACTTGTCAATTTTGGAAACCTGGGAGGAGATTTGTACATTTTCAGAAGAGAATGGATAGCAGAGTGCTTTCAATGTAACCCATGACCCCCCCCCCACCCCCCCCCCCCCCCAACATACACACACACACACACTTAGGACTGAAGAAGTCATTTCCCCTTCTTAATGTTGAACAGGCGCGGCCAATCATGAAAAACTACACCAAGAACAATCTGTGCAATGGGGGCAAGATGATAGTCCTGTTCCACATCCTGGAGGAGTCCATCCGCCTCGGGGACCGGGTCCTGGTCTTCAGCCAGAGCCTTAGCACGCTGTCCCTGATCGAGAAGTTCCTGGCCCAGTCCAGCATCCCTCAACCGCCGAACCCGCCCCCTCTCATGCCCAGGGAGTGGGTGCGCAACAAGACGTACTTCAGTGAGTCACCAGTCGGATTTCACATCCTTCTTGTGTGTTAATTTTGTGTTATGCTTCTGTGGCAGTGTTGTGTGTGTATGTGTTTGAACATTTGTGTATTTATGTGTTCCTGCATGCATATGTGAGTGACTTATGTTTTTTGTATTTGTACTTTTGCTCTACTGTGAAGCCTGAAATTTTAGCGTACATGAAACTTGTGTGAATTTCACAAGGAGCCAAGATTTACAAAAGTAAGATGCACATGAAAGTCAACACGGTGCATTGAATGCTAGTGGCAATTCATGCTTCATGCCACGAAAAGCATTCACAAATGTTTCTTGTTTTACAGTATTTCATTGGAGATATGAGAGTAGGGTGATGTTTCACAAAGCTGTTCTTAAAGTTAAGAAGGACTTAAGTGCGACTGGTGATCAGTTCTTGTGCTGAATTATTGAGATTCTGATAAGTCTAGCACACAAGAACTGATCACCAGTCGCACTTAAGTCCTTCTTAACTTTAAGAACAGCTTTGTGAAACATCCTCAGAACTCTGCTGGTAGTCTTCTCATACTGCAGATTCTGTGTGTGTAATTTTCCCTTTTGGTTGGTTGTATCATATGTAGATAAAGATACATGTATTAACTTGTGTTTGATGTGAGCTGATATTAGTGATAAGGGACTTCCTTGACATGAAGAACAAAGGAATCAGCTGGCCAAACTACCCTTTACTTTACTTTGGTTGAATCACAAGTGATATTGGACCTGATTTTCCCAAGATGGAAAGCTGAATGAAAGAGAGGAAAGATCCTGTCCGAGGCTTACCTGACACCGCCACAGATAGATTTCACTCGTGGAAATGTGTGTCAACAGAATGTTGGATCAAAGAATTTAGTACTAGGTCCTGTAGGAGAAAAGTAACAGAATTTTTCCAGAATTGAACTTGACATGTTTATCTGTGTTCAATATATATATATATATATATATATATATATATATATATATATATATATATATATATAGTTGTTTTTCCTGTGCATTGGTATGTTTTTGATTAGTAAAGCTTGGCAGCCCCAAAGAAAGAGAATGACATATGATTTGTTAACATGTAACACCAATGTTTGCATGTCGTGACCACTCCTCAGGACTAGATGGAAGCACGGCAGTTTCCGAGAGAGAGAAAATGATCAACCAATTCAACTCTCGAGACAACAAGGCAATATGGCTCTTCCTGCTCTCAACCAAGTAAGTTGGAGACTCAAAACATTTTTTATCTCCTCACTTTTAATAAATGTACTTTGGCTGTCTCAGTGAAAGTCTTTCTTTGCATAATTCATTCTGTACAGATCCTGTAATTTTGCTGAATGATTGCAGGTGTGTGGTCCCACCCTCTACTGGTTAGATGAGTGTTCTTGAAATCGTTGATCGCCTAATCTTGAATTAAGGATGGTAACCCCATGATGTTGATTTTGAAAAGCATCACAAACATGAATAAGTCCATGACAAATGCAATTAAAAAAGAAAGAAAGATAAACTTTACTGGTTTTGCTCCATTTTGCCAAAATATCCATGATATACCCAGGAAGATGAATTCATTTTACATATGAAGAAGTGACTGTCTCTTTCAAACCCACCTTTTCCTATTTGCTTGGCATGTTAGTGCTTACAGGATGAATAGATTGGACATTTCAGTGCAGTGACACTTATTGAAAAAGAAAACAAAAATTGTTTGTGCAGCAAACAGATATAAAGTGATTGTAGCCCAGATAGCAGACTCAGGAGGTATGCATTTCCATACCACTGTGGTATCTAATGTGGAGCAGAGGAATTGAGCATGTCTTAGTTGAGTGGAAAACATTTGCAAAAGCACTATAAGAAAATAGATGTGAAAGCTGAATTGTTGAAATGAATACTGTCTGGGCTTTTATTTTCTGTATAACTCAGAAGCTAAAGAGTTGATGCATGCTATTCTGACACGAAATGTTATTATATTCAGAGTAGGTCAGAGGCAGGTTGAGGGGTCTTTAATAAAAAAATTGTAACCTTTTGAATTGAGTTTAAAAAAGCAAACAAACGAAAGAGCCAGATTTCCTTCTCTGGCACACAGCATTAATCAAAGGAACCTCTGCCTTTCCTAACCAGAGCTGGCTGCCTGGGAATCAACCTGATAGGTGCCAACAGAGTGGTTGTCATGGACGCGTCGTGGAACCCCTGCCACGATGCCCAGGCTGTCTGCCGTGTCTACCGCTACGGTCAGGCCAAGAAATGCCACGTCTATCGACTGGTGTCGGACCAGACGCTGGAGAAGAAGATCTATGACAGGCAGATCTCAAAGAAGGGCATGTCAGGTAGGGACAAGAGGGATTCCAAAACTGTGCAAACATACTTCCCTCAAAAACACACCCACACACATGCTCTCTCTCTCTCCCTCTCTGACTCATTCAACTACTTAAAATCATTAAAAAACTGCAAGCAAAAAAAAAAAGTTTGAATTAAGTGGCATGACTGATTAAGTCAGACTTGGCACTCCTATGTAGAAAGTACATATTCCCCTTAACGTGAGATACGTTAGGGCAGATACCTTCTTTTTCTTGCAGTCTTCTTCTGTTGTATGATGCAATACAACGGGATGGGTGAGGGGTTATAGACTCATAAGTTGATATCTAAGCTGCGGATCCAGTTCAGAGCAGCATCACTTTTTCCTTTTTTTTTTCCTTGTAGTAGAAATGAGTTAATTGCTCTTTTGATATGATGAAATATATATATGTATAAGTATATATTTCCTATTTTGATATTCTTTATATCATTCTGATACTGTGACATTACACATTGTTGTCGAGTCTCTATCTATGGAGGAGGCACATGGACCAAAATAGATACAAAATTCATTAGTTTTATCTTCAGTATTTTTGTATCATTAGTTTTAAATGTGTCCTGCCAGTTTCTTTAAACCTTCACTGAGTTTTTTTATTATCTTGTTCCATTCATGCTAATTCATATGTATGTTTGTGAAAGCTTCTCCTTCTTGCTTCTTGGTATGGGATAAAAGAGATTATTGGTTGAACAATGCTAGGCTGATCCAAGAAAGCTATTCTGGAATGCATCCAGTAAGTGCTTTTCAATGGTCTGAACATGACCATCAACTTTATAAGATTTGTATGTCAATGGATGACTGAACTGTTGATTTGAGATTATGCAAGTGTTGTACATTTCTATGTCTCATGGTGTTCGTTAATCATTGGTTTCACCTGTCCTGTGCGTATGAGATGGTCAATGGCGTGGTTTGGAAAATGCAAGGACTGTCGACAGAGGAGTAACCAAAACAAAAAGGGCTGTTAAAAGTTTTCGTGATTGTAGTCTCTATGTCTCCCCTCTTTTATTGTTCTCTCAGATCGAGTGGTGGATGAGATGAACCCCGAGATGAACCTTACCAAGAAGGAGGTGGAGTCACTGCTCGAATTCGATGAGACAGACATGCCTTTCGAGGATTTCAGCCACCTTGCCAAAGACATCGGTGATGTCATCCTCAAGAGCCTTGTCATTAAACACAGCAACTTCATCACCAAGGTACGAGGGGAAACATTGATGAGTGTTTCTACTGAACGATAAAAATTGGAGGTGATGTGAGGTGATAGAGGGTGTTGTGAAGCGATGCACGGTGATGTGGGGTAGCACCTCAAATTTTTCTCAGCAGAAACACATCGAGAAGTGGATGATGCGAGGTGGTGCGAGGTGAACCATCGTCCAACCTTTAAAGTGGTCGATGAGAGGTGATACGTGGGATGATTTTCAGTAGAAACAGAATGTCCCTGAAGTCTCAAATTCTTAATGGGTAATTCTGCATGTTAGTCAACAGATCATAGGGCAGAGTGCCCGGAACCTTATCTGTGACCTTATAATCCATGACTTTGTGGCTCACCGCATTTTGCAAGTTCCCTCTCATTACCCTGCATTACCTGGCATCACCGTGGACTTTATTACTCAGTAGAAACCGTTTGGATAGTAGTAAAGTATGAGGTGATGCAGGTGAAAAAAATTTGCAGTGATGCGGGTTAATGCAAGGTGTCAAGTAGAAGCACATGCTTTGCTCCATGCCCACTTTAGAGGATGCTGTGGTGTTTGACCTAGTCCATTGCCATGGAAAGATAATAATTTCAGCCCAGGCACTGAGCTTACCTTGCCAAGCTCCTTCATCAGCATTCACTAATCCAACGAAACTTGACCTGAACTGTAGTTATACAGCCAGCAACCCACTCAGGTGTAAGTAATGTTCCTCAGTCCAACAGGAAGACCATGTTTACACAGTTTGGATGAAGGGGATTAAGTTATTTCTATCTACTGGCAATTATTTTGCAGACATCTGTCCCAGACAGTGAAGAAAATATCCCTGTGTGCAAATCAGTCAGTGGAAAAAAAAAAAGCACATTTAGGGTTAAGGGGGAGACAGTTGTTTTTGTTCTCTATTAGCAGTCCTTCCTGCAATATGAAGACTTTTACACCCTAGCCTATTGTAAATGATTGAGATTTCTGTCATGTAACATTGGTGCTGCTCTCTCTTTCCATCAGGCTCCTTTCACCACCGAGTCCCTGCTGTGGGACCGCAAGGACCAGAAACTGACCAGGGCGGAAAAGATGCAGGCCAAGAAGAGCTACGAGGAGGAGAAGAAGCTCAACTTGTCTTACTCCCGGCCCTCCTATGCTGCCTTCTATCCTAAGGGAGCAGGACCACAGGGGGCCTTGCCCATTCCTCCAGCCAAAGGGGTGCAGAATCCGGGCTTCAATACAGGTCCTCCGTACCCTTACATGTGAGTTCATCCTCCTCTTCTCTTGAATAATCGCTGTATTCTCATTGTGGTTGTTAGGCATTTATTTTATCTCTTCTGTTGTTGTTGTTGTTGTTAATGTTGTTGTTGCTGCTGCTGCTGCTGCTGTTGTCGTCGTGGCTGTTGCTGCTGCTGCTGTTGTTGTTGTCGTTGTTACTGTTGTTGTTGTTGTTGTTGTTGTTGTTGTTGTTGTTGTTGTTGTTGTTGTTGTTGTTGTTGTTGTTGTTGTTGTTGTTGTTGTTGTTGTTGTTGTTGTTGTTGTTGTTGTTGTTGTTGTTGTTGTTGTTGAAAATCAGTACTTCTAAACTTTAAACTTCCGGTTACCCTTTCAGGAATACACTCAAGCAGCCCCTCCAGAGACCAGTGGCCAACGTGCGACCCATCCAGTCCACCCCGGTGCCACAGCAACCACCCACCTCCATGGATCTCACACAGAAGAGACTCCAGAACCTCAAGAATGCTGGGGTGACATTGCAGAGGATAGTTGCTACAACAGGTGAGGGAGCTATTCACACCTTGGGGCAAATTCTGCGTACCTTCCGAATGATCATACCAGGAGAAGACGCATCTCATGGCAGTTATTGGGAGTTTCCACCAGTATAAAGTTAATTTAAGTTAATTAACAAATAATTGCTAGATTCATATGCATAATTACATTTCATGTACTTACCTCCTTGGCAACAAGATGATATAAGAATGTAGGATAATATGGCCATCACTCTCAAATGCAGTAGTAGTTAGATGTAAAATAGCTTCTCTTTTGTGTGATATCTATGCAAGTTGTTATTTGTGGAAAAGATATTTAAAAGAATGAAAATGTAAGAGAGAAATTTGAGAAAGGTGGGGGGCAGCTGCCTTGTCAAGAAGAATAATACTGTGAATAGATGAAGTAGCTATCATACAAATAAGATCTGCAAAGTGACCGTAAGTGATATCAAGTAACAATTAAATCGCTGTAGTTCACATTTGATAGATACCCCTATTTTCTTGAATTGTGGTGTTTGATGGAAACCTTATTATGAAATGTTGTGTAATGTTTTCTGTCCGACAGACATTGTGTTGCCTGGTGCCAATACGTCAAGTGACTCCACCCCGACGATCCGGGCTGGAGAAGCCGTCACCTTTATCAAGACCAAGAAGGGCATCTACCTGCGCACTCATGAGGGGAAGATCCTAGCAGTGAGGGGGCCTAATGGTGGACCAGGATCTCTGTCGGCGGTGGCCCAAGGAGCATTCTCGGACCAGAGGTCCGCCAGCGCAGGCTTTGCAGGAGGTGGCGGTGGCCCCCAGACTCCCCCAGGAGAGAGTGACTGGGGCTCTGCCCAAAGCACCCAGAGTGGCTCAGGTTTGGCTAACTCTCAGCTGGGCCAGCTTCTTTCCCAGAGCGTGTCACCTTCTCAGCAGTTCAACAACCCCCCTCTCCCGGTCATCTCAGACAAGTCAACTCCTCCCAACCAAAGCCCCGGTGCCCACAGCCCCTTCTTTGCTTTCTCCCAGTCGCAGTCCAACTCACTGCCTCGCGATTATGTGTCGGCGTCATCGAGTAGCTTGTCATTCAGCTCCCAGCCGTCCCTTTCGACACCTTACTCCCTGTGCAATTCTTCAACGCTAACCATGGCTACGGACACAACGATGCACTCATCGGTAATAGGAACCTCGTCGGGGACGATGACCGAGATGCGAAGGTTCCCGCCTTACCCCCAGACATCCTCTATTCAGCAATCAGACATGCCAATGCCATTCCAAGATATGAGCCCCAGTCCCTCGAGTAGTGGTGGCATGGCATTCCCACCCTATAGTGACCAACCCTGGAGGAACTCTAACCCAGGTACAGTCAGCACAAGCCAGGCATCGGCGTCACTAGATCAGAGTTCTTTGTCATTCTCCGAGAATTCTGGTAGTGGTGTCATGGACCAGTCAAACCCCAGTCCGTTCTCGCTGTCCGATGGGCCCCAACTAGACTCTGATTTCTTGCCTCCATCTTCAGAGAGCCTGCCGCCCAGCTCCACGGGTGCAGCTCAGAGTGTCCAACTCGCCCCTTCCCTTCCCTTCCCACAAAACACAGACCCCAAGTTCCCCTCCTTCCCCAATCTGGGGGGCTTGGGTAATGCATCCAGCTCTTCAAACAGCCAATCTGCATCCAGCTCCCCGTCGCTTGGCAACGAGTCGGACATCTCAAATCTCACCAGGTTCGTCGATTCCAGCTTTCCCAATCTCATGCCCTTTTCCGGCTCGCTCAATCCAGATGGAAATGTGCAGCCCAATGCGGGCTTACCGTAAACGTACCAAGAATGATGGACGTCAAGAAAGATGTTGATTCATTGTGAACAGTCCTTTGCAATGTTTTTATACGAAGTGAGGATCAATGTGAGGCCACGAGTGTTTGTTACCATTAATGGTAACATCCATTGCAAAAAAAAAAAAAAAAAAATTATGCATGGTTGCATTCATCGTGAAAGAGAACTTTGAATGACATAATCCATGTGAACAGGTGTATGGAATGTCAAATCAGCGTTTAACTTTATGTTCCAATGCATGCAAATTTCTCCTTGGAAATTTGACCCTGCCATTTGTTATGTCTGTGATGTATTACTTGTGAGAGTCAGTTTTTGTATGCTTTTGCAAGTGGGTTGAGTAGTTTCAATGTGAGTGGACTTCTGCGTTGATGTTGGTGGTAGACCGTGTTACCTCGAGACCCTGTGTCTATGGTTCAGTACTGTATGATAAAGAGTGACGCTGTCTTGAAAGTTAACTCTAGGTCTGCTTTCATATAATTGCGTTTCCTTTCATTCTTTTCTCATTTGATGCAAGTGAATTGCCAGGTATCAGAATTTCATAGTATCAAGAGGCAGGTCGTGCTCATTCATGGCTAGATTTATGGTGAGTCGAGGGCACACATGCTACCTGTCACTGTAGAATCTTCTTCCTGTGTTGCATAAAACCAAAGGTCACGACCTCTCTCTGCAGAAGGCAATATGATACGACATGTTTAGGGGCATATGTGAGATCAATAGTCTGCGATATTTACTCCATGCACACAAAGTATTTTGTTCATGTTGGCATCACTTGCCATATTGGTACATTGGTTTTTGGAGACTATGCCGAATGAAACAGTCATCATTTCTGATTGCTTTATCGGGTTCTAGAATAAGGACAGCTGCAAACGTGGAATGGGGAAAGTGAAAAGATGATTAAAAAATCTATTGAGGAAAATACCTAGGGTATGATAAGTGATAAAACCTTTGCAACTCAAATTGGCTTGTAGCATTCTTTTCTTCAGATTAAATATTATCAGTGATAAGCATGTGTATGCCAGATTTTGATATATTACTGAATCATTCTTTTTAGTTCAGTTTCTTAAAAAAGGAAAAGAAAAGATGGGTTGTGTGTATATACATGTACCTCTCAAAAGAAAGATGTCCACCTACAATATGTATATATCACTCTCATATATGCAGCATAGATGAGTTTCATGACATTTGACCCGTGTGGGGCCTCAAACTCTGACAAGATATGTTCTGTACGCAAAGTGAATACAATTGTGTTTATTATGATGTTTGACTATTAAATCAGCTTGCCGGCCTTGCTGTTTGTGAATATTTGTTCTCTTGTCTCAAGAGACAGGGAAGGAAAGAAAGAAAGAGACATTGTCATTCCCAGACTGAGAGTTTTTGGTGTTAGCATCTCATCATCGTTATTTGTGTTCTCTCATACTCTCTGTCCTAATTTTTTGTTTGTTTCTGTAATAAATTCATGCCATCGCATATGAATGTAAAAATTCCAGCGGTGGCGATGCTTTTTAATGCACATAATAATGCATTGACTACGCTGTGCAGTGCACAGCGCAAGCTGTATTTGGTCTTACACGAAAAGCATCAAGCACCATCACTTTCTCAAAACTTTAAAAGTTTTGCAATGTTTTTTTCAGCAACTGTTACATGTTGGGTAAAGAGGTAGCAACTGCAAGTTCTGAAAGTATATTTCTGTTGTAAAGTGACAGTGTTTTAGTCGTGATAAAAAGGGTAAAATTTGATGTGATTGCTGCATATACGCTCTGCATATGCCTGCTGCAAGGTATCTCCGCATTACTGGAAGTGCACAGGTAAACATTTTAAAATGTGGCCTCGTTCGACCTCCACGTGTTGGGCACAAGTGTGTAGGACCACCATATTCTTTTGCATGTAGCATATGGCCTTGACTTGTGGTGACAAAAATTTTTGCATTTATATGCGATGGGAAGAATTTATCTTTTTTGTTTTTAGGTATTGTTGATCTATTGTTTTTCGCAAACACACTTCAGTTCCCAGAAATTCCTAGGATTTTTGGAGGAAGGACCAAATTGGGAGAAGGTGTATGCCTCTAGGCATGTGCTCCCTTGACTGTTATTTATGTGCTGAAGATTGGACAGGATCTTAACACTTTCTTGAGTACCTTTGTTTTTATCGCTGCCCTTTGTTTTATGTCATTTATTGCCAGGTACAGACTTTCTGAAAAAACAAAAGAGATCTGCAATGAAATGTTTTTGTCACGTGTCTGTGAGGTTTTCATGTATTTTGTAGATAAAGCATGTGCATACTTTAGATATATATATAGAAAATTTTTAGAATACCAACTACCATATCCATGTGGTGTGAATCAGCAATATTTTGTCTGACGCCTAGCACTTTATATCAGACAAGAGGATATCTGACATGACAAAGAGATGATTAGGTAGCTTAATGTATCTGTGAGAATAGGAGATTCTACTTGAGTTGCATACTGTATTCCAGACAAGATCCCGAAATGCTAAATTTATTGGAGCTTCTTTTTTTTTTTCCGTACAGTGATGATAATGTGCAGGTGCTGAGTATTTTTACATTATGGAAATAACTTGTGTGTTGTCTACACGAGAAAGAAGTTTGAGGTGAAGGTTGTTTTTCCCATTACACATGTGTAATTATTGACAATTTCCCAACTGAAATATTTTGTGCAACTTTTTTGTTGTGCCCATGTGCGTGGTATATCTCTGTAGAAGGAAAGAATTGAAAATTTGTCGAAAACGTGTTCGTCCTTTTGTTTGCAAGTTTCTCCCGCGCCCCGAGGATATTCAAGAAGCGTACAACTCCAGTAATAACAGGAGTGTCACATGAAAAATTGCGCCAAAACTGGCTGTTGGTGCCACAAATTTTTTATTGGAAAATAAGGGAGACTAAAGACTATACTAAGATTTGTAGTAGTAGAGAAAACGTGATGACAGAGACAGGAGCCCACAATGCATGGACTGTATCTGTATGCATTGATGAGCATTTTTGTTATCTCGCAAGTCACAGCATATGTCTAGCATGTGAATGTATGTATTGATGATGGTCTTGTGAAGAATACCTTTTTTTTTCTACAAATAAATTATTACACTTAAGGATAGAATATCCAATCTACATGCAGTTGTTGCCTCTGTCATTACATACAGCGCACTCTTATCTCCCTTCCTCTCTATCACTCTCTCTCTGCGCACCTACCATATGAGTACCAAGAAAGGTGGGGGAAGGATGGGTCCAAGAAACGGTGAGCTGTAGTGATATTCTCATAAAATGTTTATTTAACAACCCCACATGTACTCTGTACAAGCTTCAGTATGACACAAGATAAACATGACATTCTTTCATTCACCATACGGGGCATGTTACCAGCCACTGGAATACAGGAACTCCAGGAAACGAGACGAGGGGAGCGCTGTCTGGCCCCTGACACACCTTCCCTGCGACTCTCGCCGTACAAACATAACATTGTGAATAGTTTACGCAAATGCTGTTTGATGTCGACACTGAACACAGATTTGAGGCCCTTCATGGTCTGACACTTAAAGACCTGTCCCCGTTTTGTGGGGCGGACCCATTGAAAGTTCCTTGTTTTTCGTGCTTACGCCATGATCAAACTCCAGCAGCTTGCATATTTCTCCAACAATGATAGACACGTGAAGCTGAAGGTACCGCATTCAATACTTGGTAACAATTTTTGTTCTCTTTAATAGTGGACAAAGCAAGAAAACCAACTTTGCCGTAAATACCTGCCTGCTTCATGTAAAGTACAATGTAAGTGTGCGTGGCATTGTAATCACACCGCCTTAAAGTGGATGAGTTACCTACTTTTGAATGTCGGCATTCTTATCTTTAAAAAAAAAAAAAAAAAAAAATCATGAAAATTGTCCAAAAACAAACAAAAAGCAGACCAACAACAATAATCTACATCTAACTTCAACCCTAACTCGTTGACAGGCGCCTATTAGATAATGTACAATATTTGGTCCCAAGTTCAAGTTTCACTCACTTGTGCATGTACAGTATAGTGGGAAGTGAAGACTAGGTAAGTGCCTACAAGTGCTCTTTCTACACAGCATATCAAAAGACTTAAAAAAAGGACAACATCAGTTTTGTGAAACAAAAGTGTTGTGTAGTGAAAAACCGTCTTAAAAGTCTACAAAAGTGTTTCTGAAGCAGCTTGGCTGTGGTACCACATTGCACTCAATGTTCTTTTCACGGGCCTTTAGGAACGGCAAATCGAAACAAAGTGCGGGCGTCACACTGGACATAACTTCTTCACACAGCATAGGTGCTTTATAGCTCGTGAAACTGGAACACAGAATGGTATGTGCAAAACAAATATAGAAATGGACAAATTTTTTGTGTGGTGGAGGAACAACATTCACCTTCTTCGCATGAAACTGGAAAAGTTGTATAGACATGAGAAGCTGGACAAAGAGAGTCATTAAAACATCAACTCTTTTTTAAATACTGAACCAAACTCATTTTTTGTGTGTGATAGATTCACTTGTGATAGATTCACAATATTCCACACATGCAGATTAGCTACATCGTTAGGCAGATATTGTAGTAATGAATATTTCAACCCTAACCTCCCTTGTTCCTGATAGTATCGTAATCTGCACACACATGCACACTGATTTGTCTAGTGTTATTTCTCAGCATGAATAGCCCTCTGTCCATCGGGAGGAAAAATCTGCCGTCAACCCAGTGACACACACATTCATTAACTGTCGATAAACACCAAATCACTGCTTCAGTACTAGTATCTTATCCTTGACAGTTAACTGTCATTTCTTCTTTAGACAATCTGGTACTATAAAGTATGCAGAAGTCGTAAAATCTGTATGCCTGTAGTCCTATAAATGCCCCATCGCTGTCGGAGCTTTCAAACGCAAAGTACAGTGCCCTTGTCATTAACGATTTGTCAGTACAAAGAGTAATTACTAAATTCTTTGGTTTGATTCAGTAGCAATGTGGTATCAACCACACAACCAGCTTGTCTCTCACATGAATGCATTTAAAAAAAGAAAACCCCCGCCTTCTCCATACTAAACGTCTCTCAAACTTAACAAAGATTTATTTAATGCTAGCCATCACAGATTACTATTTGACTTTTTGATTCCACTGTACCAGAAAATGTCAGGGAGAGATCTTCAGTGGATCCTAGAGAGTGTTCACTGTTCACGAGCATGGATGACTGTGGTCCTTTTAATAGTGTGCTTCATTGATTGATTTCCTTCCTTATACTTAAGGAAGGACTTTATATCTGCACTTTATGTAGATAATACAGTAATTGATGTTTCACAACATTTTACAACATAAGATGAAAGTTTGCCTTGGTCTAAAATGTTGTCATATCAACAACAACCACAAAAAAAAATGATAGGTAAAGAAAATAAAACTGAAGTAGAGTATGAACCAACAAAACCGTAATGCTATGTAAAATCTAGGAATCCAAAGAGAAAAGAACCAAATTATTGCAGCTGGTGCCCACTGGTCCATGTTAAGAATTACAATCCTTAAAAGCCTTGGTTTTTATTTTCATAGATTCAGTATGGGAAGACCTGCTGCTCTTTAATGTAATGTCTAACTTTGATACAAAACCAAACGCATGACAAGTGCTCTCATCATTACTTCAAATCTTACTTTGAGAACTCCAGTCCAAACAAAGCAAAGACCTTATTCGAATGTTGCGCACAAAGCTTTTTTACCACAGATAGAATTTCACTAATGAACTTTGCATGCAATGAACAGTGTATATGTAGTCGCCACATGATATTTTGAGTATATTTGTTTTTGTATGTAGGCATCTATGTCTGCTTATTTTATCTTTTCTGATATCATTTTGTCTGTGTCTGCAGCAGGCCTAGCAAACATAATAGGCAAACACTGGTTTAATGATTCCATTTTTCATCCATAAACACAACTACATGTACCTGCAGTAGAATTCTGAATGCAGCTATGAAGAAATACAGGTGCACCATATAAAAAAAAAAGAAAAACAAAGAAAGAAAATAAACAAACAGAGAGACTACTAGCTATACAATTGATACATTTGTTATATTATATTAGTTGGAACACATACAAACACTGGGGTGTAAATCTATCATTCTATTGAAAGAGCTTAAATTGTGGGTAAGATCACACACAAAACTTTGCACACATGGACTGAAAAAAAAGTGGAAAGATTGAACAATATAAACGCAATTTGCAAGACTACCTCTTGACAGCTAAATTATGCATTTGTTGACACCAATACACAGTTGTGAACCTTGTCTTACAGCTGTAATTAACCAAACACAAAATGAAGGGGAAAAAAGGAGCATTTCAAGAAATTTACAGAGTTAAGAATTGCGCATATGATGAAGAAATATAAGGCCATCAATCAATACATGTTTACATCAGACTACATATCAAAAGAATTTACATTTTTAAAAATCTATTACTATTTTTTGTTGGTTTGTTTTAGGTTTATTTTTTTTTCATAGACGATTCATTTTGCCAAGCTTAGGCAGTTTAGATCTCGAAGGTTTTAAGATACAGAGTATGTTGGTTCTCACTTCTTGTAACCTGTGTTGCTAAACTCTCTTATTCTACAACCTCTGCATACAAAACAGCACTGTCCCATCTCATTCCAGCTTTTATGAAAAGCATATAATGACTCGTAACCCAATAAATATGTATAAGAATATAATAAAAATATCATAGCAATGATTTTTATTGTCACTGTGAAATATCCATAACCGTTCATGATTATTTAGGCACCCCTGCATAAGCCAGTATGCAAATTTGTCAGCAGAAAATATTAAATCGAAATGACTTGGCCACAGTAAAGTAGAAAGAGACGCATGTTCTTACACAACAGCGTTTTAGTGTGAAGAGTTCATCAAATAAGCATGTTACTCGAGAGCACCTATCGGTTAGAAACTGTCGAGTTTGGCAACCTGAAAGGGGGAAAAAGGCCATTTGTCCATGAAAGACGTTTTCCCTTTATGTTCCCCAGTATGTTTACAAGAGATTGGTAATACCTAGGCTTGCTGCCAACAGTTGGGAAATAATGTAGCACACTTTGTTTTCAGTGACATCAGCACCAGATTTTAGGAATCCCTTGAACCCACCCCCACACCCTGAGGGCCGCTAGAACAGCTGCCATGAAAGAGGGTTTTTTTCTACATTTGTTTGGGTTTTTTTTTCTGTATATAAAGGAGACCACTTAACCATTGTACAAAATTAAATACATGGGCTGCATATCCACCGACTAATAAATGCCTGACTACTATTTGCTCATCAATGTTTATTTCCTACGACAGACATCACTGCAATGGCATCAGTTCTTTTGGCATCAACTTGTTGAAAGTGATGTTGTACTGCAAACCTTATGAATTCTGATCATATGTGTATTTATGTTTGGCATTTATGGGAAAAGGACACAGATATAAGCTGTCGCAGTGAGAACTTTCTGAAAATATTCTCAAGGAATCAACATGCTAGTACTGCATCCGTGCATGCTTGTCAAAGGGATATGGCGCTGCTGTAGTAGTGGTCACACTTTTCAAACTTTCAAACCAGATTGAATGAATTTTGTACGCTCACGCCATCATCTTTTCAATGCAACACTGATATCTTCCTCAGAGAAAATATATCAAAAAAGACCAGAAATGCACAATCATTTTCAGAAGCTGCTTCATGGGTACATCCTAGCTGACTCTGTGACTACAGGCACTGAAGATCAAGTCTGAAATTGTTGACGCCTCTTCAAAACTATTCCATTTTTATGATTGCCCGTCTACTTAGTTGATCTCTGAGATAACTGAATGGGTATATGAGTGAAGTACTGCCTAGGACGGCCAAGCACAGACAGCACGGCATGTATCTGGTCTCGTCTCCTATTGACCGATTCTACAGACAGATTAATCCTTTAGGTGGTCTCAGTGCTGAGTGGCACAGAAATACATACCAAAGTCCATGGCGCTCGCAAAAGGTTAAATGTGATATTTCTGTTCAAATAACCTTTGAATAACAACATGAAATCTATGGCAATGTCTACACAGTGATGCTGCATACACAAATCCGGTAATTCCACTTACAATGCCAACAGGGGCATGTACACCAAGTATTACATAACCAATATGTTTTCAGTATGTGTCCAGATCCAGGAACGAATTAATTTTGTTGTTTTTATTTTTTCTAAGATTAAAACAATGCGGCAATGACAATGTCACAGGAAATTTGCTTGTTCAATGCATGTGTGTCAGAAACTAATTACAGTGGGGGAGAGAAGAAGAGAGTGTTGAGAGATAGAGAAATCAATCCAGTTAGCAAGCGGTAAATTTTGTGGCTTTATTGTGACAGAGATCTGCCTTCGTCAGAAAAGGAAGAACACTTATGGGGTTTCGTCTTCCACAAAGCATTGTTCCCTAATAATGTAATGCCCCATTTACAGAGTATATACTACAAATCATATATCCTGTGATTTTTTCCCCCATAGTGCAGACAACACATTCTCTGTAACTCTGAACAAAAAGAAAAGCATCTCTTCTTTTGTCATAAAAAAGCATCTTTTAGTACTCTTAGACATTTGTGAAATGACTGTATATACCTTTTATATACAATCTCATCATTAAAAAAAGAAACATCTATATCCATTTCCGTCAAAATTTATAATCACTTTATATACATAATGGTGATGATATAAAATCACATATAAGTAGTACAGTGCACCAGGCATGCTTCAAACATGATTTTTTTTTCCCGACAAAGCGGACACAAAATACACAAGAATATATGTGTATGTACAACTCTGTTACTGCATGAAATTCATGACGACCAGACACCAAGAAATGCACTCCATGTTTGCTATTTTCTCCAATTCTTGCACAGAAATTTGCAAAATACTTCATATTGTGGCATGTGTTGGTATGCCACAAACAGTTTGAATATTCCTAAAAAACAAGCAATAGGGCACGAAGCAACGTATGAGGTCCTAGAATACAGTGCACTACCAAAGCTGTAAGTGAGCAATGTTGCACATAAAAACTTATACTCGATTCATTCAGACTCTTTTTTCTCTCTCTCTTGGAGGTGTCCATGACGGTCGTTCCCTTTATTTGGTACAGAGCAGGTGCAGACAATTTTTCTCTCCTGCAAATCACACAAAATTAATCAATCAAACAAAATGCTACTCTCCTCTTGTTGATTCTAGGGAGAAGCCGAGTGGAGTCACACGAAGCACAAAGACACTTCAGCAAATCCCGTGAAATGAGCAGCTGATCCTCCATCACCATGGTATCCAACAAATCCTGATCATACTATCTTAATAATCTTAGATTATCTCCCTTCGGTGCTATGACACTTCACAAATGGCATTCGCTCAGTGCAGATTAATCCCTGCAGTGGATGATCCAAGCCCGCTTCAGCAGTAAGGAGCACCCGATCATATCTCCATCATCTCTAATTTTGGGGTGACAGCTGGTGCTGGGGTCAGATTGACCTTTCCATGTCGTCTCGCCGAAAGGAAACGGACTGGACTCTCCGCAGAGATCACACTGCAAACACGTTACAATCGTGTGTGAATGTGCGAGAGTATGTACAGGTACATGGTGTGGGAGAGACATAACAGAGAGTGTAAATGGGCCCCAGACGTGGGGGTGGGGGTGGGGGAGGGGGAGAGTGGGAAGATGAGAGGGGCAGGAGTGCAGTAGGGGTGGGAAGTCACTGCTATAAAGTGGTGACGTACAGCACCCCTTCCTCATCAGCCTCCAACGTTCCAGATTCTGTGTCACTGTCCCTTCCCCCTTCTCTTCCTCCCCGGCCTCCGCCACCGCCCCCGCCCCTGTCCCCGCCTTCCCCATCTCCCTCCCGCCCCGACCGTCGCGTGTAGTCCCTCAGCTCGTACCCGCCCAGGTGGTCAAAGTACGGCAGCTGCGTGTCCACGGAGGTGCTGGTCGTCTTGACGACGGGCACCGAGGCGGGGTTGTCCTTGGCGAAGAGGAGGCGGTGGGCGGCGGAGTCCAGCTCAGCCTGAGTCATGTCGCAGGCCTCGGCCAGCTCCCTCCCAGCCATGCTGATGAGATCTCGATCATGAATGGGTGAGATGCCTTCCCCTGCCAGTAGCTACACCAGCACGGGAGGATGAGCAGGAGGGAAAAATACATAGAGGATACCAATGAGTCAAGATTTATGATGGGAGCTATAGTTACGTCCCATGTTACATGGACTTCTGACAGTATGATTAGTTAAACACATTGGATGGCACAAAGCAATGTTTGGGCTGTGAAATTTACAATTTTCTTCTGTATGAATTCCAGTTCAGTATGCAAAACCTGTCTCACCCCAAACCTGTTGCAGTCAATTACTACATTTTCATATAATAAACTTCTTTGTACGATATATTGAATGACAAACATTTTGACAGAGATTTGAGGAAGGAAAAAGCTTCAAAAAGTTGAAAAGAAGTGACTGACTCCACAAATTGCCCCTTTCTCCAAAAGACCCCTTGTGGTCTGCTCTTTTTCGCAAAGGCAAATTTTGAAATTTATCTTCATTATCATTCCATAATCACTCTACGACTGAAGGCACGTAATACAGAGTGAAGTATTATAATCAGGCACTGAAAATTAGCACATCATTGGGGATGTGATACAGGTAGCATTCTATTATGTTCATAAGGCCCCTTATTATGTACACAAGATTTCTATTGTCATTCCAAAACACAAAATAAGTAGTAACCATGGCAACATCCAAGAGTGCTGAAAACTGATTCACTTCAGCCACATGCTAACTTTCATTTCAAGTTATATATCATGGCATTAGTCTTTAACGCATTGGTGCCTACACTTGCATATACATATAAAAAATGTGTCCAAGCCACTTTTGGCAAAAGAAAAAAGGAAAACAAAGAAACTATTGGGCACGCAAGGTTTACTTTGCAGCTGGTTTTGCCAGAAGCTGCAGACTGACATAAGATAATGAAATCATGTGGGTATACTTTTACCCTACAGCCCTATAAATGAAATTACATGTATATCAAATAAAGTAGCTCTCCTATCATATCCACTTAACCTGTGACACATTCAAAACTCTTTCTTGAGCTACAACTTAAGCTGGCACTGGTCCCGGGAGGCAACCCCTTGGATAAGAATTATATCTCACTTCTGAACAGAAATAGCAAAGATCATTGAAAACCGTCAAGACAAATCACATCACAAGCTTTCATTTCAGTTATTTTTTCCCAGTACTGTCTGGATAAATGAGTAAAAGTTTAACCGTCCCTAGGAGCGGTAAGCCACACAAATACTAAACTGTGTACAGACTGCCAAACACTGCAAAAAAAAAAAGAAAAATAAATTCTACATGAATTGCTCATGAAAATGCAAATATATGTTTGGTGATTTTGTGATTAATATATATATATATGAGCTTTGCCACTTAATGTAAGCATTTTAACAGCAAGCTTGCAGGTCTGTGACTTGTTGTAGGGTAGGGTAGGGAGAGGGGGAGGGGAAGGGGAAAGGGGAGGGGAAGTGGGCAGGGGATGGATAAATTTTGATGGAATATAGTCAGTGTGGTGGGTTGCAAGCATGTGAAGACATAACTAAACCCAATATCTTGGAGCAATAACTGTTGTAGATACCGATATCTCGTCCTCATAAAGACTGACAGGTAGTTGAACCTTTGTTGCTTGCAAATTAATAAGGATGGGTTAATGAGTTACATTGGTTAAAAGATGCGATGGTTTTTGATAAATTTTCCACCAAAATATACAGTGGTTTATGACAAAAACAGGGCTGAAATGGAAGAGAAGCTTTAACTTTACCTGTGGACTGTAGCAATGAGTGATAACATGATAAATAATGGGGGGGGGGGGGGAGGGGCAGGGGGAGGGGGTTAGGTGTAGCTTCATGCTGTTAATAAAAATATGAAACAAAATTCTTGTCCACTTTTATCTTCAACCAAGGGGTTTTAGTATCTTGAATGAAGTCCTATCACTTTTAGCATGTTTCGATTAAGACTAAAGGTTTAGTTATTATCATCTTCTTATTAACCCTTTGAGGACAGGCTGATTTTGCTATAACACGCATTTTCCATAGACACAAGTATACTCGGGACTCATCTTCAACGGGTTAACCACGTAGAGTCCCCAACCAAACTGACTCACTTTGGTTGACAGTAAGGACTTGCATGGAAGGTGAAATACAGATGTCACATTTTTATTTTGATTATCATAAACATTGGCAGTTAAAATCATTTCATTTCAATGCTTGCCATTGATCAAAATATAAATAGACCTACATATCTAACAATACATTGTATGTGAATGATGCCAGAAGATTGTGGGAAACAAAAAAATATGAAAGAGACAGACAAGATTACTTGATTGTTCAGGGTAATTCTGAACCTGTAGCTGCACTGTAAGTCGGAAAAATTTGAAATGTTTCTGAATGAAAGACAAGACACTAAATAGTAATCATCTTCAGTTCTTATTGATATCCTGTGGTTGTGAAAGGCATGTGTGAGTATGGGGGGGGGGGGGGCTCTTTTTTTGGCGGGGGGGGGGGGGGAGGGATGTGAAGTCCATATACAAACAAAAAGAAATCTCTCTCAGCTTCTGAGGGGATGGCCAATTTGGTAGACTTTATTTCGATAAACATGGTCAGTTTGCAAATATGTAACTTTAAGACAAACAAACAAAAGGTCAGCTGTAACTGTGATGCTAAAATGGGGGCGGGATGGGGGGATATAAGTTGGAGCGAAATTTTCCTAGAAAACACTAAAATGTTGAGGAGATATTTATCAATATGGTTTTATATTGTATCTATACAATATGTAGCAAATATTGTTTTAGGGAGTAATTGTCTGAAACAAATCCATGCAAAATAAATGACTTCCACTCACAGCAAATGGTGGAGCCCTTACTTAAAAGAATCACACAAAATCTGCTGAATACTCTCCATATCTCACAGCACATCAATGGACTAATTTGCTCTGTGATAAAACTTTCTAGACATGGATGAAATTCTAAGGGATTCAATGGGAGATTATGATAATGTGGAGGTGGAAGGGAAATGGATAAAAACATGGGGAGGGGGTGTCTGAAGGGTTCCCGTGATTGAATGCCAAATTCAGTGAACCATTACCATGTTATGCCAAGTTTGCGTAATTCTTTTTTCATTATATCCACGTCAGCAAAATCACATCCACTAATTTGAACTAACAATTCAACTCTGCATAACAAGCTCAGCAAATGTGTATATCGGTTGATGGATTATATACATATTAAAGAATAATGAAAGAATATATGCATACATATGAGGAATATATAATGAACTACATGCACAAAATGATAATTAATGGTAATTACAGTGGTTTGGTGCAGTCATTATGTCTAAACAAACTGTGGATAAAAGAAATAAACAATTTTACAAGATGCAGGTACAGTACATATGGTAGGTAAATGTTTTACGAACTGCGCTTGCTGCATGAAAAATGTGTGCTCTGAATGTCTTCTTGAGTGGAAAAACTAGGTTTGCTTTTCAACAGCCCTCTTGATCCCCGTATGGTTAAAGGATTGGAAATGATTTGATTCATCTTGTTATCGTGTATTTGAAGTTTGTTGAATTGAAGAAAGATAGAATGATGGGGAATTATGATTCATATTACCAATTTCAAATGAAGAAACAAAATTTCAGATGTTGCACTGAGGCATGCCATGACTTTGATTATGCTTTTCAAAATGTATTGTGATTGTCCCAAGTTATATCTAGATTTATACTTTATTGATATCCTTAACTTGTTGTTCAGAATTTGATCAAATTAGTTGCATTGTAATTCAGGTGAAATGCCATCAATTCATCCAATTTATTAAGTGAATGAACAGCATTTCAACTCTGATAACCCAACTATTCTCTCCAAACAGTTCAAACTGCTAAAACAAGGTTCCTGATCAATTCGTGAGAAATTCTGGACAATAAAAGCTGAGAAAATGATCATAAAATTTGACACAAACATTTATCCTAGATAATCAAAAGTCTACTAAGTGGATTGCTTATTTGTACATCACAGATGCAAGAAGTCTGACTGAATATAATTTATTTCTTGCATATGTATAAATATGGAGAAAGAGTAAAATTTGTCTGAATTCAAAGATTGTGCTCCTCTTAAGATTAATAATGAAAAAAGGATAATTTAACTTAAAAACTAAAATGAAAAGGAGACTTTTTAGAATCTACTAATTCCTTGGCTTCATCTTTGTGCACATATACAAAAATATAAATGACAAAAGCACTTCTTTCTGCAGTGTAAGATAATTTTAGGCAGATTTCCAGGCAAGTGTATTTTGCATGTACAAAGTATGATCTGATGCATGGCACTTGCAATGATCAATACCCTCACTCTATTACAGGTGACTAGAAGGGACATTGTCATTCCTGAGCTTTAACCCTAACAGGGCCGGGGGCAGAATCCGCCCCCCCCTCGATGTTTCGCGCTATAATTCTGTAGCGCGAGAAGGCCTCGTCGCGAGGCTTCTTGACTTTCTTTGTTCAAGTCTCGAGCAACTTTTGAGACCAAATTTGCAACGTCCGCGCGTACTTTTTCGAAGCCATGCCTATTTTTGTAACAGCATGTTGCCCCAAAACGGGCACAATTTTGTGATTTTGTGTACATTTCCTATGGAAAACAGTGCTCTGTCATGAAAGTCATAAAAACCGGATTATTTTTACAATTAATCAGTTTCATTGATTAATTTTATGCTAATTATGATAGAAAAGTGGTCAGTGACAATTTCCAATAAAAAACAAAGAAAGAAAAAAGAAAGTTGAAAAACAAGGAAAAACATAATAAATTCTGAAAAAATGACTTTTGGAAGTTTTGTGATGTACAATTGTTGAATATGCCAAAACAGATTTACAGACCAAAAAGTAGACTCTAAATGCTTTTGATTAGGCTAAAATATGATCTTGAGCTTTATTTGCATAATTAATTGATTAAAATTTAAAAATTGAACGTTTCAAAAAATCTTATGACACAATCTCGTAGATTATGACGTGGGTGTCATGCATGCCAAATTTCATCGCAATCGCACCACAGGCACATATTTTCGTGCTAGTTTCTGGTTGCGCGAAATGCGTGAAAATTTGAACACCGCGAAAATTTCCACTTTTACAGTAGCCAAAAAAGCCCGGTCTGATTAGGGTTAAAGCTTGATCCTTTAGGTCATCACCATCATGACCCTGAACCAACCCGGAGAATCATACTTGCTGCCTGTGAGAGCTGCATGATACAACCATCACAGATCTAGAAGAAACAGCCTAATCCCACGCTCAGACATTTTTGCTCAGACATTTTTGCTCAGACATTTTTGCTCAGACACACTGCAGAGTATTGGACTCATCCGCAGTAGATGTGAAATAACTCCACCACAGCTGTAGATCCCATGACCTACTGTTTTAATGCCCTATACTGTTCCTGGTGGTCAACCCATATTTTGTGGGCTCATGCATGATAATTCGAACACAGGCCATTTTACAGATCTGTGTGATCTTATGACACCAATGATCAAACAGGACCTGCAATCCAAAAAGCTTTCTTTTATGTCGACTCCATCATATTTCTTGTTTCCTTTCATAAACCAGCATTACCCCCATCACTGACTATTTGTATCGTTTTACTGTCAGTAAGTTTATCCGATTGCTTTGTATTCGTTATTTTAAAGGCATAATTTACCATTTGCAGATGAAACAAAAACCCAGCATGAGTGCTTCAAAATAGTTTTGAATTGTGAGTTAGGGATAGAAACAACCAATGTAAAAATTCGAACTAGTATAATCGATGTTAAGTATTGTTAAATATACAAAATGTGAACAATAGTTATTATAAAAATGTTTCCAGACTAAACCGTCTACAGTTATGGTTTAATGAGAAAAATAGTGATATCTCCTTATACTTTAGGCTTTATTGCAAAAATTTCATACACATTGCAGTAGGATGTTTTGTGATACAACTGACCTAAACATATGCATCAAAAGTGATATCTTGAACATTTTTAAAATCACTGCTCCCAAACGTTAACTGGACCTTTAAGGTGTCTTCATTTGAGAATCATGAAAATAAATGAAATGAAATGAAATGAAATGAAATGAAACACCACTTTGAATCATAACACAATAACTACAACCCTATCAGTATCCAAGTTCAGGCACGCAATAGCAGGAAACTACATGTAAGCCATTGGTCCATATGACTGTGGACCCACATTCACTATGTCCACCGAACCTAATTCGCCCAGGTCCAGACTTTGAATAATTATGTCAGCTGCGATTGTGAGATGCTAAAGCAATGTGTGCTCCCCCCGTGCCAGGGTTGAGATACAAATGTCAGGGGATGTGATTATGAAATGATTACACGGCCATGTGCATTTGTGTCCATGATGAGTAAATAGAAATGCAGATAGATCGACATGGAAGGGTACCACTCCCCTTCCTGTGAACATGTTCTGTGAAATTCCATGCAAGTAAAAACAAAAACCTTACATTCAGCTTTGCCATGCGTATGCTTTGCCTCTTGTACAGTGCTCTTTCCCGAGCCAAACATCTATGAATGCCTGACGAACAGAAATTTTTAACTCGTTGAAGACGGGCTGATTTTGCTATAACACGCATTTCCCATAGACACCTGCCCGAGTATTCTCGGGACTCGTCTTCAACGGGTTAATAGCAATGATAGGATTCCTTTTTCATGACCCAAACTAAAAAGAAAATATGTTTACCAACTAAGTGGGTGATCACTGGTAGATTTTGTGAAATCATTCCAATCTATTCTAAATCTGGTTCTATGAGATACAAACTCCTTTGTTTAAACATAAATATTTCATTTTCCTTGACTAAAGAAAATTTCATTTTTTTTTTCCTGGGGTAACTCCACTTTAGCTCATACTGTGTGAATCAGTTCAGCAGAGTTTAAAACAGATAACTGTAAATCATATAATTACTGAAATGACTTTTCAGAATATTTTGCTTAGTTTACAAAATGCTGTCAAACTCGCTCATGTATCATACCATCTATCTCTATATTCTTTTAGTTATATAAAGATTGTGCCTCACTGGAACAAAAATATTTTGGTGTAAAGTGCTCAGATTTAACATCTTAGTCTTCTCTTTAAAAAAAGGAACAAAGTGATGACTAGTGTTTAGTAATATTTACTGCCTATGAGAAATTTGGTTTGCAATTTGACTATTCACATTTTGTTTTATAAATTTCTCTATAATGTTTTACATTTGTTTTGTAGCTTATGGGGAAGGGAGTGGGCAAAAATTTACCCAACATTTCTCACTAATAAAGTAATAGGACTGGATTTAATTCAACTGTCTTTTCTTTTTCTAACCAGGCAAAGCTGACTGCAAGAAGTGTGCTTCAAATGCAACACAGTGTATATGTCACACAGCATTCTTAGCTCATTCACAGTTTCCTCGATATTTTTTAAAGCCATTTGCATTCACGCTCTCTTCAAAAATTCGGGATGCTTCAAGGCCAAAATGGTGTGGGCGCCCTCTACCTTTCTGTTTCTTTTCGGGTTTGGATTTGTTTAAGTCTTTGGGCGTGGACGCCGACTTGGCGGGCTGCGTAGAGAAACAGAAGGGGTGAAAAAATGGAGCCATGAACAACATGGTTTATGCCGACATGATGGAAATCAATATCAGTGGTGACTTTATTTACCACTAGATGACCTCACCAGTAACAAGACAATCAAATGACTCCTAAGAAACAAAACACATGAATTAAATTGCTATTACATGTTCCATACAGCTGGTACACTATAAATGCCTGATTAATATCATGATTCGTACTCACCTGATAGCTGAGGAGATTAAAAAAGTATCAAACATTCATTGAATGATGAAATTAAAAACAGCAAATTTCTATCGAACTTATAAGGACAGTAGAAATGAAAAGACAAGCCATAAAGTTTGAGAGTGATTCTAGGGGCAAAGGATGCCAAAAAAAAGTGCATGCTCAACACAGACATTTCAAAGCCCACATGATAAAAAATAAGTACAGGAATTTTAAAGCGACAGCGTGATCAGATATAAAACAAACAAAAGGAAAGCAAATTATGAAGACTCATGCAAACAGATATTACTCAAGAAATAAACAAACCCATATCCAACCATTTGACTGCATAAAAGGTTCACAAACATTAAACCAAGTGTCAACAGAGATTAGAGTTGGTTGATTTGATCGGTATATGATCTGTCAAAGCAGCTAAAATGGGTGAGATTGTTAGTGGGCTAGGATCAATACTCTACCTGTGCAACTAAACTCTCAGCGCTACCCGCTACTTCTTCTGGACTGGGGTTCTGCCCCACCCCAGACTGACGCTCCACTTTGGACTTGGTGAGTGACTTGAAGAAGGCGGCGGAGGGGTCGCGGGACGTGCCGATCTCGCCCGTGGAGTGGCGCAGGGCCAGCGGCTCCTTGACAACGATGTTGTTGGGCGTGGCCGCCCCGGAGCCGCCCGTGGTGGGGAGGAGATGGGAGCTCTGAGTGGTAGGGCGGGGGATGGGGGTGTGGAGGGAGGAGCGCACCCGCCGGGGGGAGGACGGGGGCGTGAGCCACGCCCGCTGGCCCGGGGCGGACTCCCGGGCATTGCGGGTCTTGCCCTCGGGCGTCATTCCTGCCACGGCCATGACCTGTGAGAGAGGAGGGCGTAAGGAACACGGCAAATCTATCACATGCAAGACACAGCACACCACACAGTCAGAGAAACACAACGTTAGGCTACCACACGACTCACTGCAACAGTGAAGTGACTTACTGGGAGACAAGAATTTGGGGGAGAGAGAGTGATTCCTATTCTACTCCTCTAGAAAACCAATTCAACACACAGAAAAAGGAAGGAAGCATATCTGCTCATAAAGAGAATCAACTTTTCAGATTCCATGTATTTACAGTATTTCATATTACCATACCATCAGCTTTTTCATAATGCCCTTTAAAGCCTAATCTTTAAATGTCTGTAAGTTCATTTTAAGACTTAGCTCATTACAATGTAGTCATTGAAAACTTCAATTTGCCTTTATTGCCATGTCAATATCCAACTCATTGATTAAAATTCTAACTTCGAAAAGATGCATTTATAGATTATCCTATATTCACTCATGAATTTCAATCTCTCACTATGAATTTCAGTGAGCATCAAGAAATTGAATGAAAGGTTTTGTTGAATTTAAGGATTTGTTGAATTTCTGATAGTATCTATTCCTCATGCAATTTCGTTTTTTTTATTCTGACATTTTTTGGTTCTATTTCCAGACTTTTTTTAAAAGATATTAATAACTCTGCCACACAAGTTTAGTGTTTATTATTTTTTATCCTTATCTATCTTGCCTTTTTTGTGTGGAAACAGTCAGTGTTTGCTAAATTAAATCTCTCTTACAAAAAGGTGTATGTCTTCTCTTTTTGTATAACTGTTTACCAAACCCTCCTTTGATTTGTGTGTTCCAATGAATTTGTGAGCATTAAAAGGGGCAGTTTCCTTAAACGTATGTAAGTGGATAAAGTGAATGCAGGAAGGTGAGTGAAATATACAACTATAAAGGTCTGAGGAAACTTAGACAAGCCTCCCAAGAGATTTTAGGGTTGTTTCCCCCCCCCCCCCCATATTAATCATATGTTCCACCCTCTTAAGATTGGCACTATTCAAGAATTATTAAGCTGTAAGTACTTTAAAAAATAATAACAATACAAAATGTCCAATCAAAGCACATAGTCCATAAACTTTGTACTGAGACACATTGTATGTCATGGTATTTTACATTCTCCATGTCTGCTATGGGAGCTTTGGTCAAGTGCCCTTTCTATGTCCTAATGAAATAAATTTTGGTGAGATTTTCTTCGTGTTACTGCTTTGATGTCACAAAAATAGCTGTAAGTTCTTATCAAGAAATGGTAGCACATGGAGTTAATCAAAAACTTTCAAATTCACAGCATCTGATTAGACCTTCCACTTTTCCCTAAACTTTCACCGAGTGTTTCACTAATCTTTCTGTGTTCACTAAATCTACAAATACATTTGGGGATAATTCCCCATTGAATCAAACACTAAATCTCATGCTCTTAAGTCTCAACTACTTGTAGTCATCTTCAGTGTTAAGGGGTAAAACTAAACAACCGTGCTTTGGGTGCATTAGAATCGATCGCAGACCACGTGGTGTCAGCGTGAGAAAAACATGCCTCGGGAATGACTCAAGTCAAACAACAGCGCATCTTTTTGTGCCGAAACTTTAAAGGCTTCATTTTTTGGGTAAAACTTCAGTAACAAGCATTCAGTCCATTTACTTTTCATTACACTTTTGGTGCACATAAAAAAAAAATAATGAAAAAGAAGCCATTGAAGAGAAGGTATAAAATTGCATAGCAAAGGAAAATGAGCAGAACTGAAGTACGTTTTAAAATGGTACGTGAAGTTTTTGTGAGACTGCGCTGAAAAAATGACAACATTGCCGACGAGTGAGTCAAACGGTACGATGAATTAAGACACTCAATGATTTGGCAAGAGCCAGACGTTACGAGGAGGAGAACAAGCACTTCAAGTGCAAAGCATATTAAGGAAAAAGAAGCTTCAAACAATCAGAAAATGAACATTCTCAAACTCATCGAGAGAAAGGCATATTTGAAAGAGAGGGAGAGAGAGAGAGAAAAAAAGAAAGAAAGAAAGACAAGGAGAAAATAAGATTCTGTACTCAAGAAGAAAAAGAGCTAAATGTGATAAAGGTTATCACAAGACTCACCTGAGCTTGTGCTAGTTTGAGAGGCACTGCTGTCTTGCGATCTCCAGCGGGTACCAGACTGTCCGACTTTGCGACCCGTGACGAGAGAAGGGCCCGGCGGGTCGGGGAGCCCATCTTGCGGGGACTGTGGCCCAGACTGCCCAGACTCTCGCTGCCCAACTTTGGAAGACTTGTCTCCGTCGGCGACGGAACCGTGGTGGAGAAGTCGGGGCTGAGGGTGGCCGAGGGGGAGCGCGTGGGTGTGGGCATGGTGGTGGTGTTGGGGTGGCGGTTCGGGGGCGGGGTCGGGGTGTGGCTGCGGGACGAGGACGGGGAGCGTTCGGGGCTGAGGAGGGGTGAGGTGGGCGGATGGGAGGACGTCTCAGAGAGATTGTCTTCATCTTCCTCCTGGTAGCACTCTGTTCTTAGTGCAGGAGGCTCCCTGTGGATAGAAAACACATTAATTGCATTAACCAGTTTAGGACTACACATGTAGCTGATTTTGCTTTAACATGCACTTCCCCATAAACACCTGCCCGAGTATACCAAGGACTAGTCTTCAACGGGTTAAATCGTCTTCTGCCCCCATGCGTTTGAGTGTATAACAACTGACCATGTTACCATTGCCTGAGAACCCATAATCTCAATCAAAGAATGACAAGAATAACCAAGACTTCTTCATCAGGGACAATGGAAAGTGTGATGCTACATAAGCAAATTAGTAAGATGCTTGGTTCTCTTCTCTCGAGACAAAACTTGACAGAACAAAATGCTGAATATGTTAGGCTGAATGATATTGCAATACACTTTCATCATTACAGGTTCACTGGAACAAAAGTATACTATCAAGAATGAAAGCCTTGAACCTTTCTGATATGTTTTTGTAGAGGACACAACAAAATATATTTCATGCCATGTTGATGTCTAAGAATTGAACAATAAGATAGCCAGCCTCCACAAAGTATATCAAAATCACATTCAAGAGGTATACTGAATAGTTGATTTCCAAATTAAAATATTTCTAAACGGGTACTAAATTTACAAAGCTATCAAGAGAACTACTGATTATAGGAGTGACAAACTTCCTAGACCAAAAATCTAATCCATTTGTAATTGTCTGATCTCCAATTTGATCTACAAGAAAAAAAAATGACAAAAACAAGTAAGACATAATTCATACACAGCAAAGTAGATAATCAAGCTTATTCGTAGGGCTTGTAGATGATAATCACTTTGCTCATAGTAAAGCACAGCAACTCCCTATCTACTGTTTTCAGAAAAACAGCTCTGGGCCTACATAGTTAGTAAAATTTAAAGAAAACAAATACAATTGTAAGAATACAGAATCCAACAACAGGTTATTACAAACCTGAGTTTATGACCCACATTTTATGACTGTTCCATCAAGTTAGTACACAGAACATTATTCACACAACAATTTTTAAGATGGTTCATGGAAGTTGCAACACTCATTTGTTAGATGTTTTCAATCATAGACACAGTGTTCATATTTCATGGTAGAATTTACAGGTTAGTGGAAAAGTTTACAGTTGTGTAGCACGAGCCACTTTGGTCCCAGATTTCACAGTTTAAACATGCTAAAGAAGAATGAAAGCCAGATATACCTGTGGATTGAGTGAATGCAGAAATATTCAGGAAAAATTGGACAGTTCCTTGAAAGACTTTAATCTAAAAGTTTTTGGTAGAGCCATCACTGGATGAAAAGACTACTACAGTTTGTGATGTATGGAAAATGATATACATGAAATAAAAAGAAAATTCCTCCAAACTTCCTTTTCATGAGAAGTATACGTTTCTTTGACCTGTTGATGATATTTGTCATTAAAGGGTAATATTACTCCCCTGCTTTCTGATACCAGGTAAGTCAAGTGCTCTTTCATTATGCTCCAAAAGTGATATGATAAATTTTCTTTACTTTTGTTTTCTTCAAACCTTGCTGGTGCATGTGTTCTACTAATATTCCTGCATTCCCTCAATTAAGATATATGTCTAAGTTTCATTCTCCTTTGACCCTACTGTATAAATTGTACTGACACAAGATCTTTGGAACACGTCCACTCAACAGACACTTATCCTCATTTAGCATAACTAAAACCCACCCCCCTCCCCTCAAAAATGAACATTATTCTATAGACAGACGGACAGTACGAAGAAGTTAAGGTAGCATCCACAACTTTAACTTGATTTTGTTTACAATCTCATTGCATCACTGGGTACATGTATATTGGTGTTTCACTTCGCACAAGGGGTTGCTTTTCTTTTCATCTCTTTTTTTCTTCCTTCTTCATTTGGGGAGGGACTCAACAACAAAGAGAAAAGAAATATCATATACGTACTCATAAACAGTGGACAGCCTTTCCGGCAAGAGAGGCATACAGGAAATGATAATATTTAGACAGGAGAATATTGGCCAGTCCCACATATACATATTTAGAGATATATAATCCTTAAAAGATAAGAACATCAAATCAATTAGCAGAGTCTTTTCCATGTGTTTTACATTTGTTGTTGTTGTTGTTGTTGTTGTATATGTGACAAGGTGATATGATGTTATTTGATGTTATATGATATTTCTATGGAAATTAGACAGAGTGGGTGATAGATTATACTGCAAATTCTATCCACAAGACAGTAAGAAATGCACTTAAGAACGGATTCCATGCTGGTCTATTGATGTACATGAGGAAATGTTGGCACAGTTATGGTACTCAAAAAAAAAAAAAAACTTTCTTTAACTGTATTCTGCTTTTATGACAATCTTTGTAATATCACAGACACCTACTTTATTTAATGTTTAAAATTTGATAAATCTGAAACATTATTGACATGGCCTGATGCAAATATAAAAAGCTGTAATTGATTAAAGTTATATACATTGATGTTGTTGTAATTTGGAGCTACATGTACATGTATGCTGGATAACACTTAGCATTTTATCTCCTAATAGCATAAGGATAGTATTAACTCTGCACATGTTTATGGTAATTGAAGGCAGAAATTAAATTGAAAAGTGAAATGAAATCCAAACTCTGTAACTCTGCACATGTTTATGGTAATTGAAAGCAGAAATGAAATTGAAAAATGAAATCAAATCAAAACTCTCTAATGCTGCACATGTTTATGGTAATTGAAGGCAGAAATTAAATTGAAAAGCGAAATCAAATCAAAAAGCAAAATCAAATCACAATCAAAAGGCACATCAATTGAAGTACGCAGGGAAGCAATTCTCTTCCATACACCTACCTTGAGTAGTCCCTGTAGGGCTCCCGGTAAGGCTGCTGGTAAGGCTCCGGTCGGTACTCGCCGACCTCCTCCTCCGCCTTGGTCTGCGGCGATGGCGGCGGCTGATCCGCCTCGACCTCCCCACCGTCTTCCTCATCGTCATGGCGGTAAGGCGAATCGTCATGACGATGGTGGTGGTGGTGATTGTCTTCGTTGGGAAGGAGCGGCTGGCGTCCCTCTTTGCTGTTGCTGGAAAAGTGAGAGGGGCTGGGGAATTAATTTGACAATGTTTCTCACTAAAGTACATTCAAAATATCATGAGAAGAAAGGGAAGCTATTTGTCAAAGATGAAATCACAATTTTCAAGGAAACAAGAAGTGATATCTAACACTGATACCCTGTAAAAAACAAAATGGATATAACTTTTTTTAAAAAGGGGAAAAAATAATGTGGTGAAAACATGACACCTTGCACTCAACTCAACGGCAAGCTCACCTGTACCTGTTTCCAGGGCCCCGGTTGTTGGGAACGCCCCTCCCTCCTGGTATCCTGCTGGACATGGGCGAGAAACCCCTGGAGTGGGGCGACGACACCTGTAGGGAGTTTGCGCTGTTGGGGGAGTAATGTCCGCCCCTGCCCCCGCGTAGTGACACCCCGTGGCCCTGGGGCCGCGGCGACATGTTGAAGGGGGACTTGTTCTGCGGGTTGTGGTTGTAGTTGTTGAGGCTGTTGGCCGGGGACAGCTTGCGGTGCTGGTTGGAGGGTGGCGAGATGACCAGGCTGTTGGGGTAGTAGGCAGGCGGGGGGTCACGCCCTTGATAGTGGGTGTTGGCCATGGGCGTCGACTGCCGCCGATTGTGGTACATGTTGAGGACGGTGCCGAATAAGGAGTGACTTCTCTGTTATGCAAATTAGGCATACAGTAAGTCACAAACCAATAAGAACATTGAGTATGAACAAACTGTAGAATTGACTGTTATAACCTGTTTTACATAACCTTTATGCACTACTTCATAAATCTCTTATTCAAGAATAATGCCCTGAAAACTTGGGGTTCATCATTTCTGTAGCAGCCTAGAGGATTGATGATTCAGATGGAAACCTCACATAGTGATGATCTCTGAGTTTGAATGGTATTGTAGGCCCAACAAATTAGTTAATGCAGCAAATGCATTAACAGTGTTTGACTTGGGGGTCTGGACAGTCACATGTTAGTGTTAAGGCACCGAGAATAGAAGATATATACTCACCCTGTGATTTGGCTCGTCGGGTTCAAACTGCTCATTGTCGTCCATGCCTTCCAGGTTACCTGAGATGGCTCGCTTGATCTGAGGCCCAATCTCATGTAAGGTCCGTAAACCGGCCTACGGAAAGAGGATGACAACAAAAATCAATGGGTGAAAATAATTCAGGGTTGTAGAACATTGTAGAAGGGCACCAACACTGCATAAAGGGTATAATATGGGAATTATTTTGCCGTTTGGCCAATGAACTGTTTCTTGGTTTATACGCATCTGAACGCTCAATAGTGGTGGCTACATAATTATTTTAATAGTGAATAATTTCTCTTTTTTTTTGATAGTGCATTATCTGCACCGGTGTACTGCTATTGATTGAAAATCATGATCCCATGTGTCTAGGTATTAGTGTGAGAAAGTGTAGCAGTCTCATCTAAAACATTTGACAAGGCATTTCAGATGAAACATTCCCAGCGGCAGTTTTACCGGTAGTGTGAAATAGCAACAGCTAAAGCACAACATTATCTTCTGAGGCAAGTTTATTGTGTTCAATTTTTTTTTTCAATTGTGGTAAGGCATTTTAATGCCCATTAGAAACATTTAATACAGTTGAATCTTTCAACTTGGTGAACCCTAAATCCAAGTAAAACTGTACTTGCACTGATGGTAATATGCAACAACATAGGTCAGCAAAGAGTATACTTTTCGAACAAGTCCTTCACAAATTGATAAATTGTTCCAAATCACGAACATACACGTATGCTAATGGAGAAAAATTTTAAATGAGTCATTGTAATACACAAGAAAATTAAGAGTTTCTTCTCAGAGTTAGGATATTTAGAGCCTACCTACAAGACCCTGGAGCTTTGCGAAAAGTTTAATTGACAGAAGCCCGGGGAGGAGACTAACCTGGAGAGCAAACGTGCTGTCGTGCCCTCCTGCTGACTTGATGGCTTCGTGCTTGCGCTTCTTGAAGCGACGGAAGTAGTCCTGGATCAGGAATGTTGCATAAAATTTGCCCACCGTCACATCGTCATCCCCTGGAGGCAGCATGGGAGTTGTGAAGGTAGGGGGGAGGGGGAGGGGGAGGAGATTTAGGAGGGGAAAAAAGAAACCATGCACTCAGCATTAGGAAATTCAACAACTATTCTGATCGATGCAGAAATGATACTGTTCAGATAAACATGTTTTCTTTCAATTTGAAATGTTCCCCTTAACTCTAAACTAAATCATTAAAATTTATACCCAATAACTGTAATATGATTTACCACACACTGCCAAATCATTTGCTATAAATGTGTAATTCACCTAACATGATGAGTCCAAAATAACTTTTGTTCTTTGTAGCAGGTTGCAACAACAATTGTTTACCATAACAAAGCAACATGGTAGTTCTTAAAAAAACAAAACAAAACAAAACAAAACACTAAGGAGCAGAAAAGGAAAAAAAATCTATAAAGAAAGTAGAAATAACTCTAGACAGGGAGAGCTTGATCTAACCGCTATGAAGCCGGCCCCCTGGGAAAGGAGCAAGACAAACTTTAATTCTTACCTCCGGCGGGCGGGGCCACCTGGTCGAGAAGCTTCGGGCTCGTTCTCTTCCAAATCTTTTTGATGACAGCTCGTAGCTCCTCATTGCACTTGTCGATATTTCCTGTCAAAATGAACATGACCAATAGGTGTATGGAAGGAAAACTTCTTGACAAAATAATTAAAGCCTGTCAATAGATCGTTCTCCTGTAAAATTTTCTGGGGGTGTTGGAGTCACTATCTTGTTTACCGAGGCACTGATAACATGGTAAGTGAGAAAGTTGATGAAGCTTAACATACATTCATATGGACCAAACTTTTGGAAATGTAATGTATTCATCTGTATAGTGCCGAGGTTACTACTTTCATGGTGCCAGATATATATCCCTATATCCCAAAACATGGTCATAATGTGCCTGACATTTACCAGTCAGGTGTTACAACAACACAACAGCTCTACACGAAATGGCATTTTAATTATACAGACTCTGGTAGGATAACATTTGTAATCATATCAAAATTAATCTACTCCTATATAGATAGTTTGATTTATGCCATTTGTACCCATCAACAGACAGCATAGCACTGAAGTTTGCCCACCAGTGAAAAAGCACAGAAAGGGTAAAGGGATCGACTAAAAGAAAAAAAAAGCCTCCTCAACTATAAAAAAAGTGTAAGACTGGGCATGCACATTCTGCATGAACTTTTTATAACTTGAAACAACAACACCACCAACAACAACAACATAAACTAGAAATAAGACGATGACATCACTTCACATAAAATATTGTTGTAATGGGTTAGAGAGAACAGATTGGATGAAATGGAAGCTGTAATCTCACCTTCTGTTTTGATCTTGAGTGACGTCCTGATCAGTGCAAACAATGTTGCATTGAACATGACAGTGCCGTCACTGTTTAAGGGCATGTTCATTGAAACCAGCCTCTGCAACACAAGGAATAGGTACCAGTGATCACTTTTACTCACAAATTTTTGACACAGCATTATCAGGAAAGTATTCTGGTGTTACTAAACTGCACTCTACAACCATTAGAAATGCAGTTCACCTATCAGGTAATTTAGGTACATCTTTGTGTGGACTGCAATTCATAGCTCCTATTAAAAAGGACATTTACGCAATTTGCTATGATAAAAGCAATAATGTTAAGCATCAACTATTACTGTATTTGGTGACTACCCATGGCTATAGCCAAACATGAACATACAGGTAATCTATGACTGCAGACTATGTGAAATATATAATTACCCATATTCTTCATGAAGCAATCTACAATCTAGATGATATGGAAGGTGATAGTATAAAATATGTGATGTATTTTGACCTCTTTGTTTTCTTTTGTAAAATATACTCCTGACATCTTGCTGGTCCTACTGCAGTGCAATAATGTGGTCCATAATCTCTTTTGTAATTTCTGCCTCATGGATATCGATCACTAAGACTGATTTCTTATCTCAGCAACAATATAATATCCGTGATTGAAATTCTCCTTCCATCATTCTCACTAGGTACAACCACTTCATACTAAAGCTTGAAAAACTTGAAAAATCTTGGATACCAAGCTATTTAGGCAAAGCAAAACAGGTGAACTGAATTGCAATTCTGCCTAAATCATGGCACACGCATGTCAAACAAACTGCCTCTGCATCATGACAAATATTACAAAATTCTCCTAATTGCCTACAGATTTACTGTAAACATTTTGTCACCGGCGCTCAGGTCTGTTCGCTACATGTGAATGAATGATGTGATCTTATGCACCCACGCAAAACATGCAGTAGTAAAGTGGGGTCACATTTTTGGTGTTTACTTGTTTATTTCCAGTATAAATGCAGAGTTATTATGCAGCAGGCACGCGCAGAGCGCATATGCAATAACGGTAATTGCATCTAATTTTTCCCTTTTACTCTTGACTAAAACATATCGTCACCTCACATTATGAATACACTTTCAGAGCTTACAGTCAATATTTCCCCAACACTTAACAATTACTTACAAAATCTACAAAATGTTGGTAGTTTGTAGATAGAGGTATTGCTTGATGTTTTTCGTGTACGACCAAATAAAGCCTGCGCTGTGCACTGGCACAGTGTTGTCAACACATTTTGAACTTAAATCAAAATGTACTGCTACCATTTGAGTCTTTAAATTCATTTGCGACAGTGAAAATTGTGTTACACAGCAACAGCTTCCTGAAAACTGTTCCCGGGTAGGGAATATACCCAGTTTCACGGAGGACACTTCACTCACCTTACATGCTATCCTATGGGGGCAGAGTTTGCCAAAACCTAGAGGCGGAGATATGGATCTGAGTAACGTCACTACGTCTAGATGCTTGATTCGACCCCTGTCAAGTCAGATGGAAAGGATGAACAAAGAAAGAAAACTCTGTCAAAAGAATCGGCTTCAATCCACTATCATTCCTCTTTTAAATTTTACCTAAAGATATAGACAAATCATGGAAATGTTTTCTAAGAGAAAATATTCTTGGAGTGACTCAAGCTTTCGTTGAAAGATAAACATTTTTCTTGCATGAATGTTATACCGACAAATATCTCTTGTTAACTCGATCTCTTCTCTAGGAGCTGAAAAAGAAGGGGCAGAGAAGATAGATGTTGAGATAGGCGCATTGCAAGGAAGAAAGTGGTATATAAACATGTTTGTATGTACATGCATTCTTTATATAGAAAGATAGATAGATAGATAGATAGATAGATAGATAGATAGATAGATAGATAGATAGATAGATAAATAGATAGACAGACAGATAGATAGATAGATAGATAGATAGACAGACAGACAGATAGATAGATAGATCGACAGACATATAGATAGATAGATAGATAGATAGATAGACAGACAGATAGATAGATAGATAGATAGATAGACAGACAGATAGATAGATAGATAGATAGACAGATATATAGACAGACATATAGATAGATAGATACATAGATAGATAGATAGATAGATACATACATACATACATACATAGATAGAAAAATAGATATAGGTGGACTGATAAAAAGAGAGAGATGACATAGGTTGATTCCTAGTTTAATCTATAAAGAGAGAACAAGAGATTGAAAAACACAGATATGTAACGTGGGACACTCGAACCTTAAGGAATGAATCTGACTTACGTTGCGTCGGGGTCAAACTCTGACCACTGTCTGACAAACTCGTCTAGATGGTGGGGCCCAAGAATTGACCAGTCCCTGGTCAGGTAGTCAAAATTATCCATGATAACAGCTACAAATAAATTGATGATCTGGCAAACAACAAAAGAAATACAGGAAATATTGCAAGTTGCGATCATGTGGAATACTGTGAAATGGATATCACTAAGTATAAGGCACACAAATATTGCTCATATACAAGAGTATGTACACATTATAACAGAAGTGAACAGAAATATTGAAGTAGACTCCACTCAGAGTGTGTTCTAGTAGTTTATGAATGTACACCAGGAAGTGAGAGAAAGTTGATTGGCAAACACTTCCACACCACATGAATTTGTCTAGCATGATTTGAGAAACATGACAAACTGTTTAATTCAGATTCAAATCAATATCAAAAGACACCACTTCATAGACATGAGATACAACATGTACGTTTAAACACCTAGTTATTTTGTTGGTGTAAAAGCCCCCTATGTCTCTGGCAATACTCACAAGGAATGAACAGATGGAGTAAAAGGTGATGAAGTAGAAGTAGGCAAAGTTGTTGCCACACTTCCCCACCTCCTCCGACTCGCAGTCCGGCGAATCCGCACACGCCATCATGATCTGTTGCCACGCTTCGCCTGTTGCTGATCTACAGGGGGGGGGGGGGGGGGGGGGGGGAGCAACAAACATGTAAACACATGCATGTTTTGCATCTTATAAGTCTTCTTTCACTATTTACATAGAATTTGATCCTATCGGTGTCATACCAAGTCTTCCTCCTCACTTTCTTAATTTAGGCACAGTTGCATAAAAGTATCTGCCTGTTCAGGGGGACCAGCAAGAGTTGTACTGAGTTGCAACCCATTCCAAGTTTGTTAAAAACATTAATCAGTTTTATCTCGTCATTAGTTGCATATTACCTTGCGGGACAATTGATAGAATTTTTTTTTTTTTCATTTTTACACCATAGTCAAAAAGTGTCAAGTGTAGGCAACTTTGAGGATACCTCTCTGCCATATGACTGTTTATTGCCAAACTCAGAAAGAGGGCAGAGATCTACATTTAAAACCAAATATGACATTTTTCCTGTTTACTGTAATCAGTACAAGCTGGACTCACCTGAATAGCACCAATAGAGCAGCAAAAAACGTCTGGAAGTTATTATTCCTGTTAATCGCACCATCCTCTGTAATCTCAATTCTACCAAACATCTGTGGAGAAAGAATAAATAAAAAGAATATTACCCAATGGTTTTATCAGATGACTTACAATATATCTAACCCAAAGCTCCAAGAGCATCTTAACCCGTTGAGGACGAGTCCCGAGTATACTCGGGCAGGTGTCTATGGGGAAATGCGTGTTGTAGCAAAAAATCAGTCCGTCCTCAACGGGTTAAATTTGTGAGTACCTTAGACTGGACTGTGAGCTGTTTGCATTTTTTCCTAAATCATATTGCAGCTATCACTGTACTTCACTGGTGAATTACTTGTCATGATGTTATCATATCCTCTTTTGTTGCTAATGTCTTGAATGAATTATCAGTATCATTATTCGTTATTGCCATTCCCACTACTGTCATATTCATAAACTGCTACACATTCATAAATTTCATCAAAAGCATCAGTCTAAAGGTTGAAGGGACAATAGGAAAATGACTGCAATGCCATTGTCACATTGAAAATAGTGGTAGATGGGGGGGGGGGGGAACTAGGGTATAGTATAACAATAAAAGAATAATTTCATTTCAGATTGGTCAATGTCTTTGCTCTCTGAACCTACTGAAGACGAGTCCCAAGTATACTCGGGCAGGCGTATTGTAGCTAAATCAGCCTGTCCTCAGTGGGTTAAAAGCATGCAATTAAAGGCTTTATTACAGGAGGACATCCTCACTTGGAAGAGGGCAAAGTTCTCACCTGCATTCCAATCACAGCATACACAAAGAACAACATGACGATCAATAACGCAACATAGGGCAGGGCCTGGAAGGGGTGAAGAGAGGAGAGATTGAAAAATACACAACATTATGCAAACAAATCAGAATATCATAATCATGTCTCTCGCAATTATTTATCTATAATTCAATCAAACCTCAAGTGTGACAGCCACATAGCTTTACTGAAGTGTTCACATCAACGGATATCAAAACCTTGCAAGAATTTTGTTTCCTATGTAGTCTTGAGGTTTTATCAACAGTTTCCAAAAATAAGTGGTCCTCTTATTACATAGCCATAATTTTATCCTTCTGGTCATCCACATAATGTATTGTGTTATGCACAGACTTCAGAATATTGATCTAACATTATGTCTACTGTATTATTCCTGCATGTATCAAGACTGACGTTATGCCTGAATATATACATGTACATATGCATGCTCCACTTTTACACTATCCTGATAAAATTTGCAAACTGTAAAACCAGAAAAAAAAAGTTGAATGTAATATTGGTGGAAAATACGTACAATATGAATATCGAGGTTTGTTTATATATCAAAAGTTTAATATCTTAACTGCCTCCCATCTAAATGTCAAAGCTCATATCGGGAAAGACCAAAATCATTTCATTATTTGGTTAAAATGTATATGCCCCTTATGTCTGAGCATATATACATACAGTATATAAATTGCATATATATATGTGACTGTGCACCTCAAAACGAACATAAAGTCGCACACACTGATTTTGCGTGAGGACTGAAAATAAGTGAAATGGGTCAACCTAGCCGAACTTGACTTTTTCATATTTTCTGAAAGAGCGGGTCTTCTTTTACATTATGCTGAAATTTGGTATAATAAAACGGGCAGGAAAGTGTGTTTTTTAGCAGTTTATCTCGAACATTTTTGGTAGAATAGTGTGATTAGGTGTGTCTTTAGAATCCCTTTTTCATTTCTGAGAAACCTTGTTCACACTCTTCACTTTCAACTCTAATAACTTTTGAAGGGGTAGTGCTACTGCTTTGAAAGTTGGCATTAATTATGGACAGAATGTGTTAATGAGGCATGCTTAATTTCAATTTAATTTGATAATTCCTTCATTGTTGTTACTCTGGTGGCTTACTTCCTGTTTTTGTCCCATTCATCGCACAGCCAGCATGGTTTGGAAAAGATTAAGCGCTTGAATACACTGTACTTCAGAGCCTCTTTTCTCAGTTCACACTTTTCCTGAGTTTTTGCTTTCTTTCCAATATTTAGATAGGTTAGGAGAGTCCATTGGATTTGAGTTATACATCATTTTAAAGCTTAAAGTCTGCTCTTTCAGAATATGGTCTTAACTAAAAATTCATGTCTGGCGACTTTTTGTTTGTTTTGAGATGCAGGGTCATATATATATATATATATATATATATATATATATATATATATATATATATATATATATATATATATATATGTACTATATGTATATAAGCTTACACATAAGGGGCATATATGTTGTTAACCAAATAATAAAATGTTCATATATACATGAGATACAATTTACCTACTTGAACATCTATGTACACAAAATAAAAATTTGCCTTACCTGGAAAGACTTGATAAATGTCCAGAGCAGAGTCCTGATTCCTTCCCCTCTGCTCAAAAGTTTGACCAATCTCATCACACGGAACAAGCGGAAGAAGTTGATGCTAAACTGCTTCTTACCCGGCTGCGGAGGGCAGAAAATCACGCAAAATATCATCAGTGAGCGTGGGACACATAGAAAGTGTAAAGCCCATACACACACAAAAAAAAAAAACTAGATGAAAAATAATATACGATTACACTCAGAGGTTTCATAGTATGCTGCTCGGCAATCCTTTGTAGAGATATGTAAAGCATGCCAAATGTACACCATTACTCGCATACATGTGTTTCACCATTATGTTCATTCGCTTGCAGTGCATGTGCATAATAGCTGACAGCCTTGGAGAACACTTTTGATGTCCTCAACACCTTTGTTATCATCTTTGGGGAAACCCCCCCCCCTCCAAAAAAACAAAAACAAAAACAAAAACAAAAAAACAAAAAACATATCAAAACTTGGATGCCTTTAATAGTGATCTTTTTGTGTCTTACAACATGACTGCGCATCAAAACCCTGCTGGCCGCATGAAAACTGAAAGAAATCCAAAGATGTCTACACAGATATTAACTTACTGAATTAACAATGCTTGAAAGTACACCCTTTTAAGAGTGTTTTGTTAGATGTAGAATATTTTCCCTGTCATTGTCTTACTATTTAAGAACAATTAATTTTGTTTGTTGTTTAATTTTTTCCCCTTATCAATATTTTTGCTCTTGTAAACAAAGAAATGACAGAAATTAATTTATTATGTAATTCAACAAAGCAAAAACCAATAGGGAAAATGGGAAATCTGAATAGTACAATCATTAACTTCATAAGCCAAAACTACATGACATTTTTTCTATTTTATTTGCTCATTCTCTGTCCATCTTACTTGGTAATGAATTCTCTGGATTTTGCCACTTTTATAGTTCATCACATTCCTGGCAATTTTACTCCCACCATCAACTGCAACAACAATTATTTTTGACATACTTGACAAAACTTTTAAGGGCTGTTAAGAAGGAGTTGGTTATAACAGTCCGTTAAAGTATATGTAAAAGGTCATATTCCGTGCCAAAGAAATGGATAGAATGAAAAACAAACTCACACTTTCATTAAAATTCTGATATCATGCTAAAATATACAAGATATTAATACTGTTATACCTAGAAGGCAAGATATCTTTAAAAAAAAAAACACTTAGATCTGGTTTTCATTTATGTGCTTTGCAAAAAGAAAATAATTGTAATGATAATAATGAATAACAAAAATTCAGTGAGTCATGACAACTATTTAACCCAGAAGAGTGACCAACAGAAAAATAAAACTGCTCTATGCTTCATTTTCTCTTTATATAAGTATGAAATGATGATATACTTACTGTATTTGCAATATTTGACAGATGCAAGTGCACTCTACTAATTTGTGAGGTCTCAAATTTCATGCACAAACACTATTTTTGCTCACCCTATACAAGTAGCACTGGTGGCTATAGCATTGCTTTCCATGTTGGGTTAACCCACAACCAGTGATGCTGGTGCAGATCTATCTCGTATGAAACTAGAAGGGCAAGAACTACAGGGTAGATCATATCTTGGGAGTGAGAATGAGACCACGTCAAATTTCCTAGTTTGAATGCAAAAGTCTAAATAGATTCCAAACAGCAGATTGGTATTTCTCTTTTGGGAGGTGGATAAAGAAAAAAAAAAGTGTGGCATGGTGCAAAATTCTGAAGTAGTCAGGAGTCTCGTGTGGGCAATCTCATATCTCCATTTTGCAGTGGGGAGGGTGGGGCTTTAACGTCGAGGTGCACCCAGGTGACTGGTGGGTGGACATGCTGTATGTCTTCATGATATATCGGTGTCATCTACGCTATACTGTCTGTGTCCTATAATATTCCTCTCTCACCCTTATTAGTCATAGTCTTTAATTGCCATGTGAGTGTGATTAGGCAGCTAGGTTAATACTGTAAAAGTGGATAGTTTTGTGTGAGTAATATTTCGGCTCTGTTTGGTATAAAGATGAATTTTTGTGTGTTTTTAATTCCACGGAATGAGGACATTGATTACTGGAACATAAGGCATGCAAAAATATTGGCATGCTTTATTTCGCATAAGCTTCTGGTTGTGCAAAATGTGCAAAAATTTCAATACCATACAAATTTCCACTTTTACAGTAATTTGTTACGTTCATTATTTCGAAGGTTCATTATTCCAAAGATTCATTAATTAAAAATGAAATAGGGTTCTTTAATTAGCAGATGAAATAAGATCTGTTATTCTGAAGGTTCATTAATCTGAAATGAAATAAGATCTGTATATCCAAAGTTCTGTTAATCTGAAAACAAAATAAGGTTGGTAATTTTGAAGGCTAGTTATGTTCGCATCCCTCTTTTTATTTTCAGATTAACAAACCTTCAGAATAACAAACTTACTTTCATTTTTGGATTAACAAATCTCCCATATTACAAACTTTATTTCATTTTTGGACTGACAAACGTTTCGAATAAAGAAAATAATTTCATTTTTGGATTAAGGAACCATTGGAAAAATGAACCTTTGGAATAAGGTCGCAATGATCGGATTAAGAAACCCTATTTCATTTTCAGATCAATGATCATGTAGGTATAGGAAATTTGTGTGTTTCGGAATAATGAACCTTCGGAATAACGAACATCACCCAATTAGGCAGACAGAGTGTGTGTGTGTGTGTGTGTGTGTGTGTGTGTGTGTGTGTGTGTGTGTGTGTGTGTGTGTGTGTGTGTGTGTGTGTGTGAATAGCATTCCTTTACATGCGACTAGGGAATGAAAATATTACTCTTTCTCTCTCTCTCTCCCTCTCTCTCTCTCTCTCCCGTTAACAGAGAGTCTTTCAAAACATCCCTGCCTAAGTCTTGGTCTTAAGCAACTTGTTGCGGATTTGCAAAATTGTAAAATCCAATTTCTTACTTGCCTTTTTTCTTGGGGGGGGGGGGGGGAGTACATATGTACATTCCCCCTTTTACTGAGTATTAGGAAATAATAGAATGTGATATCCTAGGAACAAGGCTTGAATGCACATGGATTATGTACACAAAGGGTATTTATGGACTTAACATAACTTTGTTAGTGTTAAGAAAACTCAAGCCAGGAATTCCCAATGCATTGAGTGATCATAATGTGTGAACTTAAAGCCACATTTCAGCATTAACCATGTGTTGCTTGCATAGAGCAATTATAGACAAAAAGAAAATGTGTTAGCCAAGATGTACCAGTGCTGAGAAAAGTAGCAATATAATATCACAGGCTTGCTGCTGATGCAAAAATCAAGAGAGATCTAAGCTTTAAAAGAAAAAGATCAAAAGAAATGTCATCCAGCAAAGCCCCAATTAGATTAACCAAAGTTATTATGCAAGTAATAAATCAGGTCACTCACATTACAAACAAAGATTAAAGGAGGAAAACAATCCCCCTACATGCACAATAAGTATGACCTGTAATTCCTGCAGTTAACTGAGTGGAGAGGGGGAATGATATTTAGAATATTAAGAAGGATATTTGACAAATGCAAACTCAATACAAACTTCTGTATGTGAGTAGCAGTACTATATTATATGCTTTACATTCACCACCAAAAAAGTAGCAACTACAGCTTTTCCTTTGTCAATTCAAATAATAAACTTATTCTTTGGATTGCATTGATGCAAAAAATCACTAAACTTGGTATTTCTCCAATTTTTAAAGGGAAAGGATCATCCTATTTGGAGGCAGTCAAAACAAATCTTTGCCAATGGTGATGGTGTATTCACTCATTGCCACATAAGTGCACACATTTACAAGAAATTGTTCTGTATCTCTATGTGCAGTGCTTCACAGATTTTGTTCAACAAGGTTTGCAAAAGTCAAAGAAACAAATCTAGGCCAATTTGACTGAAAATGTTTGCTACCATGACACCAACATCCTCCAAAAAATAAAAAATAAAAAAATGACCTAATCAAGAACGTTGTGCCATATTAAAAAAACTGTGCAGAGATATACCTATGCTCTTTTACGGAACATTCTACAAGCAAATACACCTGGGTATAAAAATGTATGCGTGAGAGGGTGAACATATGTGTGTATGTGTGTGTGTGTGTGTGTGTGTGTGTGTGTGTGTGTGTATATGTGTGAGTTTGTTTGTCTGTTTCAACATGAGGGTTGGGGAGTGTCTTTGTCAGTCAAAGAGACAGTTAGCATTGATAGCAGTCCCTCATGAAACCATTCCAAACAGGCATACTGGTGTGACTACCAAGAGTTGTACAGGTCGAAAGATAATGGATATGTTGGAAGTGATAATGCTGCTAATTTCGGCTAGAGAGGACAGAAGAAAAAAAAAATTATCGGTACCAGCTTCAGGTGCATTTGATGCTACTGAGAGAGTGAAAAATATTGGAGAAGGAAAGTGCAGCTAAGAAGTCGCGATGACGTACTAGTGAGGAGGACAGGCTAAACATTTTCAGAGTACAGAGTGCACGGATAGGTATGAGTAGATACTTGGAAGAAGAAGATGATCGCGGAAATTGTCGTTTGATTTACCGATTGCATAACCTGTCGAGCATTCGCCCCCAACAACCAAATGTAGCCATCGAACAGAAAAAAAAAGTAGGGTGAAAAAAAGGAGAAATAGAGAATTCACTTGTCTAGTATGTCAAGACTTCTTGATAATACCAATAAAGAAACTTGTCTCACAAATACCAACAACGGAACCAGACATCACGACAAGAATACGACAGGTGTAGACGGTGACGACATTGACTAGTTATATCGTGAAATTTCAGACTATAATCTCAAGGGCCATATCTCTACATGCATGTGCAATCACGGGCATTTTTAGTCTTTTGTAGGTATTGCATGTGTGGCATCTTTCTATATTTGCAGTGAGATTAAGAGGAGCAAGACAGAGATGTTTAAATATTTCAAACAACACATGCAAGCCTCCTAAATTTGTATTATATATTTTCTTTTCTTTTAAGTCTCCTGACACCTGAGATCAAGAAAATTTGTGTTGCTACAGCCAACTTCCTCAGAAAAGATATCTAATCATCATTAATGTCAGCAACTTTCTATTTCATCTACATCAGGAGGGGAAAATGGGGGGAAAAAAACAACTTTTGACAGTAATATCATTCAGGGTAAATAGAGTTATTTCATTTTCATGCACATAATTACATATCATCTTTTTTTAAGAATGTGGAAGGGGAAATGTTTGATATGCCCCATATGTCTTTTCCAAGTTGATAAAGTTTATATTGGACAAAAATATAGAATACCATGGATGGGTAGTAAACATTCTCAATTTCAAGATAAATTGTCTGTAAAAAAGCACAAAAATCCATCACATGATTGAACTATAGCAGGTACGCTTTCACTTGTTAGCATTTAGATAATGCATAATTGATATCAAGAATTCCATTAAATCAAAATAAAATGACTTTTATGACAAAGTTGATGTGTTATACACATATGGTGAACAACATATAGACACACAGACAAACAGACAAGGACGAACAAAGACAAAGTGATACGGTGACAATTCAGCTGGCAGAAATTTGGTAATATTAGTTTCTGAATATGCAAGTACTGGTGTTATTCCCTACTGCTGGTTAAACCTGAGCCAAACTCCACATTTTCTTTTTCCTCTGGGTTCAATTTTATAATGTCTGCGCAAGAAAAAGAAAATCAGGCCTTTTTGGCAATTTCTATGAAATAAAGAAAATAAATGAAAAGCAAATTTTTCTGACCAAAACAAAAACAATGACAAAATATCAAATTCAATGAACAGATTGCAATCTTAGGATCTAGCATGTAGTTGCCCATCAACCATCAGATAAACATTAGATTGTGGACAAATCATCTTGCCCAATATGTCAGCGATCTTTTAATACGGAAATCCTTCCGTTGTGTTTGAGATTTATCTCCACCATAGTGGATGTGCACACTTCAGAAGAGTTTCCGTGGAATCGAAACAGAGATAGTTTTGAAATCTCTGCCAACCTCAGCGGCATTCAAGTGAAGAAATGACAGCTGTGAGAACACACACACAAAAAGAATGTGCGGCTAGAGGTCACAAAAAAAATGTGTACAGTTAAAAGAAAACGTCACCAAAAAAAAAAAAAATCATATCATCGCAATCTTTGTAACGCTCATTCACTGGTGACATGGCAATTTGTGCATGTCTACTCTACAATGTGTCAGCTTAGCCTTAAAAGAATTGCAAATTATGTGCAGAAACTAAACAACATCTTAAGTTAAAAGGAAATTAAGTGCAGAAACTAAATCATACTTAATGTCACTTTAAAAGAACAAACAAACTGTTCAACAAGAACAAAATGCGATACATTTATAGAGGCAGTAGAAATAACTTGAGGTAAATAAAAATCGGAGAAAGAGAAATGTAGAGTTTGGCGTGACAGTATGACAGAGCTGAAACAGTTGACAAATTAAAAGGCTATCAGATAAAATGCTTAGTTTTCCTCGGGTCCTACTTTGGCACTATACAGCTTCACATCAGCCAGCACTATTAGATACTAACATTCACCCCTAGAAATCATAACTGACAACAAAAAAAAGTAAAAAGACTTTCTTTAGGGTTCAGACAGTGGATTATATGCCAAACCACTCTTGAGACAAGCACTGATGTATGAGATTGACACAATTAATTTTGATCAAAACATGATTATCAATTAGTAGGAACACTGAGACACCTCATTACCAAAGTTTTGCTAATAATACCCAAACACCCACTGTTTACGGATCACGATTCCACATATATGACTAAGACACGCAAGTCCACACATTCATTCTCTAATGGTTTACACCGTACAGTCAAATTACAGTGAACACCATTAGAATTAAAAAAAAAAAGACAATTCTTCCTGAGTAAATTTCATATCTTCCAGAAGAATCACAGTATTATTTCAATCTAAAAATGAACTAACAAATCACAACAGCATTAACTCTCTGTGTAAAACCCTGCAAGGGGGAAGTGCAAACAAGTCAGCAATGTGAATTATTTGAAATGCATCTGTTTGAATAATAATCAAAATAACTGTCTAAGTAACACGGGGCACTGAGGTATTTTGTTTTTCATTTTACTGATTTGTCTAACATTTAAGTCCTGAATTGGAACCAAAATTACTGGCATAAAGAAAGAAGGTTTGTCAGATGATAGTATGGCACTGATATTATGAGATCTATCTGGTGAGAATGTCCTACGCTCCTTAGCTTTAATACAGAAGTATCAACAAAATACTAGCCAAGAAAAAAAAAGGAGCAAAGATCACTGCAAGGTTCAGAGTAGTAGGGTAGGAGAGAACACATAGAGAGGCCCTCAAAATGGTGAAAATGCCCATCTGCTCTTAAAAAAACCAAACAAACAAACAAAATGAGACTATTAAAGATTAAAAAAAATGCAAAAGGTCAAGGGTTATCACACTATACTACTTACAGAACAGCCATATAAATAAATAGATGGGTGGCCTTAAAGTTAATCGCAAAGATGAGAATTTAGCAAGAAACAAAAGGGGGGTATAAAGAATGTAATAAAAGCATGGATGCTCACGATGCACAAACATTTACAAGATGCATGCATCATCTAAGAAAAAAATTACCATTTTAAAAGATGAAATCATTTCACTTTAGGAGTACAGGCTTAAATTTATTTTCAAGGGTGTTCCTTTGGATGTTTCACTTGTTTGACTGAACATATTACTGGAATAGAATTTCTCTCAACCTCAGTTTTAAGAAATACTTCAAATCAATTACAACAAAGACTATCTTATGCATTGATCCTTCTTTAAGATGATAAATTCACTTGAATCATTTCAATACCCAATTAAATGCCTCAAAGTACCAACATATCAAAAATAACTTCCACCTATCTATACCAGTCATGGGATCAGGGAATGTTGTATGATAAACAATCTGTTCTCATAAGCAGCAAAATGAAATTCACAATATGACTTCAGAAATACAGAACTAATTTTTTGGTAAAGAATAAAAAATGCAATACTTATTATAAATTGACAAGGAAAGAATACAATATTATCTGTGGGATTAACTCCATATTCAAGCATGCACTATTGACTTTCATTACTTTGAAAGGAGATAAATTTGAAAAACATTGCATGGATTTACTTGTGAGCAAAACTTTTAAAGGCATTCTTTTAAGGGGACAAATATTTATCAACAAAACCATCAGTGATTATTTTACCAGGAGCAATTGGATTCTGTATATCTTCTTATCAGGCAAAACAAAATGATACACTTTGGTGATATTACGGTGTAAATCTTATGTAGCAATGTGCCTACTTAGAATATCTGTTGAAACCTTCTGTGTAATATTGGTTAAAATTATTCAGCATTAAAAAGGGTTATTAGCTGACATTAATATCCTGATGTATAAAATGTGCAAGCAAGTAGCATATATTCTTATGCAAGAAAGTCCAGAAAGGTGATTATTACTATGTTTTTGTAGGACTTCCACGTTAAGTGATAAAATTAATGACACTTCTACAACAAATGGTTTCACAGCTGGAACTACACACCACAGAATGCAGTGCTGACAATACACTGAATGACTACATATAATTGTGCGCAAAAATAAAATAAGAACAGTTTCAATGCAAAAAACGAATGTTGTCATATGAAAGAATAAGCAATAACCATACATATTTACTTGGATAACTCTTTTTACAGGGCAACATTAGATCCCAATATCACCAATGTTAATTTCTCTCTCTTTTTTTTTTTTAATACATATGTTAACGGACAAAATAAGGTTATATGATGAGGATTAAACCAGAATATGATTCTTTTTTTTTTCTTTTTTTTTACACACTGATATGAAATAAGAAGGAGAATGCACGAATCTGAATGCCCCACATGTAAATTTTACAGAATAAGCCAACAGATTTCCAACCAAATGCATGCAAAACTGTTTTTTCAACAGAAATACAAGATGGATAGAAAGCCATGTTTATTTGAAAGGAAGGAAAATGAGAACAAAATAGATGTTGCACCAACCCTCTGTATTTTTTGTAGATTATTTGATTTGGTTTGAATAGCAGGTTCAAATGCCAGGGGGGAGAACAAAAACGAGTACGGGGTGGTCAATTTGGATGTGGGTGTTTTGGAAGGGGAGGGGGTGGAAGGAATAAACAAATAACAAACAAAAGAAAAACAAGCAGGATTGGTTATGTTAGTACAGCAATCCAACCAAATTAAAAAAAGAATCCATGTTATTCTTAGTATTAAAAGTATTGCTCACATTAATGATACATTTCTAATGATACATTTTAACCAGGTGTTAGGTTAATTACCACCAATTTTCACATTACCCACCATACTCTGCACCCTATCCCTTTTCATAACTCCTTATCATGAATGATTTTGTCATGTTTTATGCTTTGCACGAAGCCTATACCCCATTAAAAACAAGCCCAGTGTATACTTGGGCAGGTGTGTATGGGAGACACCTGTTGCAGCAAAATCAGTTCATCCCAAACAGGTTAAGTACAAATCTTGTACAATGTTAATTTACATGGGGAATATTGAAACAATGGCTTTACAATGGTAATCAGATATCTTATGAATTACATGCCAGTTAGGGATTCTTGCCTAAGCCATACATCTATTTTTTTTAGCAAAAGCTATAACAACCCTTTGAGCTTTCACGGACTCTTGACTTCACATGTGACCCTGCATCATAAAACACACAAACAGTCCCACGGGATGATTTTCGAGTAGGCCTGAAAATGTCAACCTCAAGCCAAAACCATGTGTGATATAAGTAGCCTATACCTATATGTGCATATGGGTGGCTGATATGCCTTGAACACTATCTCTAACCTGTGCTGCTAGAAATTCCCTTGTGTTGCTGACAAAAAGTGATTCATGAAAGATTATACCCATACACAAAACCCTCCATTCTTTCTACTGTCATTTCTAAAATCTGGAACCACAGTGATCAAGGTCCTTAATTAAGTAATTTAGAAGGAATTCTATAGATTTCAAATCTTAATTTGGAAATCTGACAATGAACTTTGTTCATCGCCCTATCAAATCACAGGCTATGAAAGATTTGGTGTCAGAACTGCCACAACTGCTCAGAAGTCAACAAAACTACAATTCACATGATCTACTGAAATGGCACATATGCATGTCTTAATTCATATCCACACATATTGTGCTCAGATAAAAGTATGAGACAGGACATGCAAGGAGAATAAGCCTGAATATTCTTCTTTTTGTTTGCACCAAGTCTTGCCTCCATCGTCTGTACAAAAGCGCTAAGAGATGAGACAGTAGGTTGTACGACCACGGCCACTAATCTTTTTGGCTTAAATTTCAGTGCCTTATCCTGAAGCAAAAACTTTGATTCAATTTACACAATCTTATCTGATGACACTTTGCTGTTTTGCGATGCAAGGTCACATGTAATCTCATGAAGATCTTGACTGACTAAAGTATATATGTGAATTTTGGTATCAAACATATACAAAACTTTTAACCTTAAAGTACATATCTTTTTTTTTTTGGGGGGGGGGGGAGGAGGGGGAATTTTCTGATAAACATGGGAGGATGTGGAGAACTGTCATATAATTAGTAAATGGGCATGTAATGAGTGATTAGAAACAAATCGACAAGTCCCTGGTAGTTTGGTCAGTTGATAGAAGATCCCTGTACCAACACAATTTACACTTACTACCACCGGAAGTATCAAAAAGGGACACATTATTGGTGTGAGTTATATGATGGTAGTGTAGACCAGGTAAAACATCTAACATTACAAAACATGTCCAAATATTCAGTAATGATTGTAATCATCTTCCATACAGATCCTGAAGAAAAGGTACAAATGCATCTCAGGAAGGAATAAAATTGAAAGAGATTAACTGTGTATGGTATTATCATCATTTCAAATACTACCCAATCCATGAATATCATTTCAATTTTGCTGATAGACCCAATTCAAACTAATTCCTTTAATCACTTTTTGTTCCTAACTTTCTTCTATTTTATCTAAGATCAAACTACATTGAATACTTGATATCTGAAGATATTTCTATGCACTAACAGCCAAGTAACCCTTGGTTTCTACAATATTCTACATTTCTGGTCATCAAGAGCTTGTATAACTGATTCTCTGAGAGGGGGCGTGTATCTTTTTTCCTAGGCCTCCTGCAGACTAACAAATGCTGTACACTGTAGGAATTTCACATTCCGGACATCCTGAGTTGTCAATGTTTCTAATCTTCAAGACATTGCCATGTTCAGGGTAAGCAGTTCTCACTGCAAAGTAAGGGAAAGAAGACGGCAAGCTGATTCATTCATTTTTTCCAATTGAATTTGGACTAAAATGAGACACTTAAAGTAGTCAATGTAGTTCAGATTTCTTTGGGGTTTTTTTCCATTCAGATTCCAATGCTCATTAGAACAGCCTACTCTGTCCACAAAAATTTAAGGGTGTTTACCGTTTCTTGATAATAACTGAAGTTCTTGTGATGGCTCCTTTCTAATTAACAAAGTACTGTGCCGTGTACAATATGTGATTCTGGTAAAATGAATACTGAAAATTTATTTTCTACCCCTTTTTTTTTTTCTAAAGGGGGATGGAGTTGTTTTATCGTATTTCTTGGATTTCCCGTAGGAACTTGACCCATGAAACATAAAATTCTAAACTTGATCAAATAAATGTTTTCACTGTGGCCAAAACTTCAATGTGTAGGTACAAGTATGTTCTCTTCTGAGATGTCAATGATAACTTAATCTATGGCAGTACTCCTAGGAACAGTGTAGACATACTTGTAGTTGATCAAGTGTCACTTGTATCTACAGGCTCAATATCCTTGTAGGAACAAAAGGTAAGATGTGCTTAAAAATATATCAAGAAGGGCATGAAAGATATACATAATGGTTAATAATGCTTGAGAATTTTTTCATCAAAATTCCTGAAATATTTCTGATTAAGATCTGGTGATCAGATACCCAGTAAATATGGAATCACACTTTTCATTTTATCTAACACTAATTCATTTTTCAGTGACGTAATGACAAGAAGTCTTTTCTCTGTGTCAAATGGTTTTTAAATTTTCCCCTTCTTCTTAAGGCACACTTCAACCTCTTCAAAGTATATTCCTCCCAGAAAATGTTTAAATGTTCTGGCCATCTATAAAAGTTTTGCCCCTTTTCATATCTGGTTGATTTCAACCTTTTAGAACTACTTGAGCCTAGAAAATGCATACATATAAGAATAAAAAGTTTGAGAAATAACAAATATTGGGAAAGAGAATAAAAAAAAAACACTTGTAAAAGCGAGACTCACGTTGACCTCATCGGCCACAATATCGATGATACTGCCCAGCACAATGATGAAGTCAAACACGTTCCAAGAGTCCCGGAAATAGTTCTGATCACGAAAATAGAAAACAGAAAGCAAACAAATTAGCTAGATAAAGGCTTGAAAATTATGTCATTCCGTCCCATATTCAATACAAAATATCTTCCACTACAGAGACTAGCAAGAATAGAATAGTCATAACAGCATGAAAACAAACCGCATACCGTGAATTCCTTTCAAGATATTTAGATTTATATTTGAAGTTTAATATGAGTTGAAGTTTTGAAGTATTTATACAAGAACACTATACAATCAGTTTAATTCACTGATGATTGCAAATAAGAACACAAGTAAGACACCTCAGCATAATCAGCATTTAATTTGCAAACTCTCCCATAACATTAACAAACTTCCATCCATTTTTGTCTCCATCATTGACACTTTTGGCCACAACTATCAACTTTTTGTCACAACACTGGCTAAAAAAATAAAGAAAAGACAAATGGCCAGTGAAGGCTGAGAAGGGGGCATCAATGCCCAGGCTTATTTTTTCTTTTTCTTTTTCTTTTTTTTAAATTCAGTAATTAGTTATGTGGAGACTGACCATACCTGTTTTTCAGCAGTCTCATCTATCTCCAACAATTCTGCTTTGGTACAGTCATACAATCATACAATCATGAATGTCACAGTATATAATTGTATTTTCATTCAAAGTACTTTCCTTTATTACTATGTTGTACTGATTTTGCTTAACCATATGTAAATGTTTTCACCTAATTGTTCTTTTGTTGGAAATGAAAATGAATGAAATGAAAAATGAAAAAGAAAATGTTTCCTTTTTCTGGGCTCACGTAGGTTAACAGAGAATAAAGTCACGACATGCTGTCAAACTTATTGCAATCATAATTCAGTGCAAAGTCTACCAACCTTGGGTTTGAAGGCAACGATCTTGAGCAGGAACTCTACGGTAAAGACCGCAGTGAAGATGATGTTCATGTAATCCAAGACTTTCTCATATGGCTTTGGTTGATCCCGGTACTGTGCACAAGAACAAGCAAAAATACATACAATGTATACCCTTTGACTTCAAAACGTGGTCGCTGTCACAGACTAACACATGGCAAAGTTCCTCCAGCATGCAATAGTACCAAATTTGAGCTCATCTCCAGCATTGAGAAGTATATTCCAGGTAAATCAGCTAATTGACATCAAAATAGAGACATGATTATGAATCTGACAGTGTACGTCTACAACTGTACCAGCCAGAATTGCAAAAGGATAAACATCAAATTTTAGGCATTTTGATGCACCTTATTCATGGTGGAGCAGTTTTGATTATTTCCTCTCTTTCCTGACTGCACACAACATGCTGCAACAAGAGAAACAGGGGGATCAACTTACAAGATTCAGTCCATTTTTTTTTTTTGGTGGCATTAATTCTGATTTTACCACTTGAATGTTAGCGTTGACCATGATGACTATGACAGACTGAGTAGGCCTATCTAATACAAATGATGGAAGTAGCATAAATCAAAAGAAAACGACATTCCTCTTGTCTCTAATTCATACAGTGTATATAATTTTGACAGACAAAGTTGATACTGGATACGCCGAATATTTCGTGAGGTTTTTATTTTCACGAATTTCGCAAGTTGGGTGCTTTTCGCGAAATTAAAGACACACAAAAATATTGACTCTGATCCCGATGTGAATGTTACGTACACGTGTACATTACTCCGTTCAGTACAGGACTCCATGATCGCGAATTTAACCACTCGCGAAATCGTCGGGAATTCCCGATTTGTGAAAATTTAGACTCGCGAAATATATGGCGTATACAGTATTACAAATATATGTACATAAAAGAGACATAGATTTATACATATACACATAAATATACACACACATACCTATGTACACATACGTATACACACACATATACATGATCTGCGCATACAAGTATCTGTACATATAAACACACACAGACACACATGTATATACATATATGCCTATAAACATACACTTATACACACATACATTTATACATACAGACAGACAAACAGACAGGACACGACACATAGATGAGTATGAAAACCCATCACTTCACCAAAAGGCTTACTTTCATTGCCAGAATGATAGTGTTCACCATGATCAGCACAAAGATGAAGTACTCAAAGCCCCGAGACGTAACCAGCTTCCACACCAGGTGCTGCTTGGAGTTCTTTGGGATGTACTTCCGCTGGGGTTTGGCCTTCAGCGCAAACTCCAGACAATTTCTCTGCAGGATCGGAGGGGATGCACATTGTAGAGGAGGAGGAAAGAGTGGGGGGGGGGAGGGTGAGGGGGTGATATCAAAATCATGTATTCATAGGCATACTATGGAGGTCAATTGCTTCATTACTTTTGATATGTGATGCTGATTACATAAATACAACTTGCAGTACCTGTAAACATATGAATATATCTGAATACAGTAGCTAAAAGACACACTCACAGTTTGATTATGCTGCACTGCTTGTTTACTGTATACACTGAGTATGCATGAGAAATCTCTGTCGGTTGAAAAACATCTAAAGCGGGTTTTACTTTGGCAAACCACCACAATTAACACAGCAGCACCATACGATGTAGTACAGCTCTGGTGCGCTAAACTAGCTGACCTGGTGATCTCATTCCACTACAAGTTCTTGTCGTCTCGCCTTCTCACTTTGACCTTTTCACAACTTCCTGCATCGACTCCTCTTTATCAAACTCTATCAGATTGTTTCATGTCCTGATCATGACTGAATTCTAGCTCATTCTTCTCCTTTCCCTTTTTTCAAGAACTACATGTATCTTAACCCTAACTAGGCCGGGCTATTTAGGTAGTTGATAGAGCCGGGGGGGGGCCTCCCAGGCCCCCCCTCCAGATCTCGGCCGTCGACCGCGTGATCGCGACGAAAATTGGCACACACATTGCCTATGATGTAATCTAAAATACCATGAAGTTAATTTTTCAAAAAATTATCATTTATGCTAAATTATGCTAATTTATGCATAATGATGCATGAAAACAGATTATTTGGTATAAATCACAAAATAAAGCTCAAAACAGGCACATTTTTTGTGTAAATATTCTTTTTAGTGTCCTTAGCAAATGTTGTAAAAAAAATTGTGATATCAGAAAAAATTCTAAAGTATTTTATTGTTTTTTGAATTTCTTATGTATTTCTTTGTTTTTTCGACTTTATGTTTTTCATTGTTTTTTCGATGAAATTTGTCCACAACATCGCTCCAAACAAGAAAATACGTTATTCATTGATTTTAATCAATAAAACACCAAAATAATCATGCTTTTATGAAATTTGCCTGTAAGCACAGTTTGCATTGAAATTGTACATGAATTTACGTTTTTGAGCAATTTTTGGTCTGACATGCATGTACATATTTATGTGTAACTTCGAAACCGCGCGCCCGGGCGTCGCAAATTTAGTGTCAAAAGATGCGGGAGACTCGAAAAAAAAAAGTCATGAAACGTCACGGCAATAGCTTTTTGCGATTGCGATACATCGCACGGAGCGTCGAGGGGGGGGCCTCGGAGGCCCCCCCCCCCCCCCCCCCCCCCCCCCCGGCCTAGTTAGGGTTAATAACATGACAGTTAACAATATTCAATGTCTACAACCTCATCAACCAAAGCATCTAGCTCTTGTCTCCCTTATTATTTTGGAATATGCATTTTTGCTTTCATTTGCATATGACCTTTAACATTTGACCCTTTCTTGCATGCATCTCTATGTACTGACTACTGACCTGATTTTTGTCCAGCTCACAGTTCTTGTATTCCTGCTCTCCCTCACTCTGGAAGGTGACGATGACAAAACCCACAAAGATGTTCACCATGAAGAAGGCGATGACGATGATGTAGGCAAAGAAGAAAACAGCCACTGCCATGCGATTGTTGTGGATAGGGCCCTGGTCGTCGACGGTGGAGTCGATGGCAACATACAGCAGTCTGAAAAAAAAGAAGATATGTAGTCATGTATAACATATTAGCCGTATCAATCCCACTCTATACTTGGTTTTAAAGTCAGATTTGTGTGAACTGTACAAAACTTTAAATATTGTAACTATAAGTAATAAGTAATAATTATGAAGAGATGTATCAGTCTATCATAAATCGACCAGTTACATCAAATTCCGCAAATAAAGCTGCGATTTGATTTGTATGAAAAAGCTTGACTGATCATTTACCTATTATACTCTTTCACTGGAGGTTTAAAGGGGAAGGCTAGTAACTGATCAGTGGGAATCAGTGGGAATGCTGGGGGATGATTGTTCCAATTCTTGTGGGATTCATTTAAGAGTACATTATATATCTATCGTTGTGTGAAAATTATTTGCTTCAGAACGGTCTCGTATTCAAGTAATGTGCAGCTTAATTCCCCGTCACTGACCAGGCATGCTATAACCTGGAAACATTAAACTGCACATTACTTGAATATATGAGACCATTCTGAAGCAAATAATTTTCACACAACAATAGATATACAATGTACTCTTGAATGAATCCCATAAGGATTGGAACAATCATCTCCCAGCATTTCCACTGATTCCCACTGATCACTTACTAGCCTTCCCCTTTAAGATGCATCACTACAAGGATTACTACCCTGTACTCCTTATGACACAATATTCAGGAGATGCAACCTAAAAGTCTTGAACATATCCTGCTTTCTTTCTGTATGCCATCACATTTTACCCAAGAACCTAATGAATATTGAGCACATTCCCGAAAATAAGCTGAACATATTTAGCATGGGTGTGCCTCACTGAAACACTCCGCACAGCTTGAAGAATGTGCATGGTTGGTGCCGGTTTGATTCTTGTGAAGGTATTAAAACTATATATGATGTAAAAGCACCATGGTAGGGTGGAATCTTGCAATACAAAGTCAATCTTTTCTTCTTTTTTTTATATTAAAGAGGTTTAAGAGAAAAAGATGCACTCTGATACAATGTATACCTGGGCCATCCCTCAAACGTTGCTACAGTGAAGAGGGCGAGCATGGCACTACCCACGTTGTTGAAGTGGAACTCGTTGTTGCTCCACACACGCTCCGCAACAGTCACTTGGTTCAGGTCACCGTTTTCGTACTCGAAGTAGTAACCCCTTGGAAAGAGAGAAGCGGACAGGTAGACAATCATGTGAATGCGGAACCAGACGTACACAATTATTATAATTACTATTATTATTATCACCATCATTATTATCATCATCATCATTATTATTATTATCATTATTATCATTATTATCATTATTATTAGTATTATTATTATTATTATGATGATGATCATCATCATCATTACTATTATCATTATAATTATTATTACACAAAAACAAATGAAAGAAATGCATGCATATTGACAGACATTCTTTCGAGTCATGTATTCAGAATTCCTATAGATACAGTAGGTGCTTTATGCAATATTATCATCTATATAGGACGTTTTAGCGGCGCATTAAAAACGCGTATTGTAGTCCGCTCAATTTTTACCGTTCAATATCAGAGCATATTGAACGAAATGCATAGGCCAACGTATAAATTCTCCATAGGCTACCGTTGTTACTTGCCGTTCAAGATCACACCATATTCAATTCTGTCTCGTCTACTGCGCGAGCGCTTGCTGAATGCGCAAACGCTTGCTACTAGTGCGCGTCATTTTGTTACTATTCACAAGCGCGCAAACATCTTGCTAGTTGTTTGTTTCATACGCAGTTTTAGGGGCTTCCCCTTTTCAGCGCTTGGATGTGACTGCCGAGTCAACTTCCAAGACGAGTGGAAGCCGCGTAATTTTGTGCAGTTTATGCTTGCTCTGCTTGATTGTATAGATGATAATAATTATATTGGATGGCCTTGATTCATGGAATACCAGGGAATATTGCACTCGTTAGGGTCAATATTGCACTCATCTTCGATTCGTGCAATATTGGCCCTAACTCGTGCAATATTCCCTGGTATCCCATTCATAGCCATCCAATATAATATAAATGTTGCATGAAACCATTTGTGTGCTTTGAGTGCTGATAAACCCAGTGTTGCACACATTGTCCAAAGTTTCTGGTTCAGAAAGGGTTAGTGGGAATGATTGAGAGATGATCTCTGACGTAGATTTAAGCGATCCATTCATGTAATATTGGCTCTAATAATATTGACTCAATGTGTATGAACAACCGCCATGATAAAACATGCAAAAAACAACAACAAAGAAAGATGAATTGAGCTAGTAATGAACAGTATCAGAGAAAAAAAAAAGATTCCTATATACCCCCATACACACTATGTGTGGGTGGGGGTATAAAAAGAGAAAGGAGATAACAAACTGCACAACTACAAGTCTAGACCAAAGATAGTAGAGTTAAGAAGATAGGAAGGCGCATGATAAAAATGGAAACAAAATGGCTACCCTACATGACGATACAAAAGAGAGCTAAATACAAACTCAGTACACCTAGAAACATCATTTATTTCCAAAGGTAGTGGTATTTATATTATTCTAAAAAGATATAAAGATTATAGTCGTAGCTTTTTTCGATTAAGGGGATTATTTTGAAGAACGAGATTTTAAAGCAATAAGGATTATTTCGTGGAGGTAAAAAATTTGGCAACAACATGATTTAAAAATAGAGTTCAGCTAGGCTACACTCCCTCAAAGACGCTTGATAAACAACAGCAACAACTTCAAAGACAGTGCATCTCAGGCAAAGACGCACATCACCTGAGATGCGCTGTCTTTGAAGTTGTTGTTGTTTATCAAGCGTCTTTGAGTGGTCTCAGGTGATGTGCGTAATACGCTTGAGGACTACACGCTGTCCATTTGTTTTGTACAAGATTAGCGCGCACTTTCCTGTCTTTTCAGTTAGCGTCTTTGGTCTAGACACTACAAAAGATTCATGAAGAAATCTAAATCAGGGTCAATCAAGATCAGAAGTACAATATGTTATATGATTAGGTGATATCAAGACAAGTGGTTGGTTGAAAGATCTTAACTGCAGTGATGAAATTACTGCTTTGGCATTATATGGAACTAATTAAAAAAGGCATACGCTAAAACCTCGACCACTGTTTCGTTCAATGTGCACGCTTGTCACACCTCATTCATTCCTATTTTGAAAACAAAGATAGAAAAAGATATTTTCACCACTTACAGAATGTATGATTGACATCATTATCATCCAGATAATTCTTTTTTTTTCAGAAACGTTTTCCCATGATATTGGTGTCACAGAAAAAACAGACTACAAATACGTTTCTGAAAAAAAAAAATGAAATAGGACTCAGAGAGCAAAAAGGTGGCACAGATAGCCAAGAGTGACTCACTGGCACTGATCCTCCGTGAGTTTGGAGCTGTCAGTGCAGGAGAAGAAGGTACCGCGAAAGAGCTGCACCCCGATGCACGCAAACATGAAGACCAGGAGCAGTGTCACTAGCATGATGTTGCCGATTGTCTTGATGGCAACGAAGACACACTGAACCACATGCTGCAGGGAGGGAGGGAGGAGTGAGGGGGAGATGGATCAGGAACGAGGGGAAAAAATATTTATGTTTCAAAAGTCATCATCATAATTGTTTGGTTGTCTCACTATAGCACTGATTTAATTGTTGAAAATTCTTATTTCTGTCTCTATAATTATCCTTGGCATGGTTTTCATTAATTTTATCATCATTACTGCATTAGTTGAAATCGTACTTACCACCGAACTCATGTCATTGCCATTATCATTTGAAACTGCAATGTTACTCCCATCATTATCAACATCATCACCACCACACCACCACCATCATCACTAATGTCATTCATTGTTATTTACATTATATCACGATCATACTGTCAACACTGTCATCCATCTTTCCATAGTCACCGGGTTCCATCATTATTCTCATCAAGATCGTTATGAAGAAAATTCTCAATATCATCATTGATATCATCATCAGCACCATCCTCACCATCATCATCATCATCATCACCATCATCAAAATAATTATCTTTCTCGACACGATCATCATCATAATTGATGCTATAACTCATAACTGTCACCTACATGTATCTCTTCTTCATTGTCATTTATTTTCATCCTCCTCATTATCATCATCATTCCCACCACTATCAATGTGTACATGGTTCTTGATACTATCAGTCCTATTATCATCATCATCGCTATCACCATCACCACCATCATTGTCGTCATCACTGGAACCATCACTATCTTCACTGCAATGAGACCGAAATCATTCCACCTATTGGATGGTGTTACCACCGACAATGGTCCCGAGTCGGTCTCAGTCCTTCCTACCTTAAGCCCCTTGGCTCTGTTGATTGCCCTGAGTGGCCTAAGCACCCTGAGAACCCTCAGGATCTTCACAGCAGAGATCTTCTGACCTCTGCAGAGTGAGTGAGAGAGAGAGGGGGGAGAGAGAGGAAAGAGAGCTAATCAGTTTGTGGGGAAAATATCTTGTTCAACAAGAATGAACAAAAAGATACACCATTGCACTGATTTTCATTGTAATGATCAAATTGGAAAGAAAAGTATCATAAATTGTATCCTGGATGGTGAGGGGGAGGGATGAATTGATGTGAAATGTGTTTCATTTTATAGAATGTATGAATGAACATATGAATATATCTGTTTCTCCTTCCACCAAATATGACAAAATTTCACAGTCTGAATAAGACATAATCGTCTTAATGACATATTTCAGATAATGTTTGGATGTTGTAATCTTCACATTTGACATTTTGACAACAAAATGGACAGACCAACATACATCAAACATACATGGACAGGTAGGTTAAACAAGATAGAATACATTTCTTAAAACATGTAGGGACATACATGTCAGTCAACTTCAAATGGCAGATGACAGCAGAAAAGGAGAGCTTTAATTGCAAACAGAAAGTAAGGACTGTGTACGTTGATGGCTTTAAACATGACTCCACTTACCTGAAGATTATTGAAATGTACGCTACTGTAACAACCAAAAGATCCAGCAGATTGAAAGAATTACGACAGAAGGCACCTTTATGGAGTACCAGTCCATAGGCAACAACCTAGAAACAAAACAAAACAAAACAAAAATTTTTCAGGGAAATAAAGATACTAAAATAGGAGTTTAATTTCTATTATTTTTATAATCTAACTACATAGAACAAGGTACAATTACCTCAACGTAGACAAGTAGGGTTATGAAGTAGAGTTAAACATTTCATATGGCCATATACATTTCTCTATAACTTCTGAAGTTATGAAACAAATTATAAGGTGATCTAACGGCATTATTCTAAAGACGTGGAACAACTGGTCTGGTAGTAAAAGTGCAAAATAGTCAAGAAGAATGTAAACCATTAGATGTGCCTTCCGTTGCGCCAGATTACAAAATGATCAAAGACAGAACTTATCTGTAGTCATGTACAGTGATAGTACATTGTATATTCCTTGATGAATCAGAGAATAGTTTAATTGCTTACCTTTAGTAGAATTTCGATAGTAAATATTGTTGTGAATCCGTAGTCAAAAAAGTTCAAAATCTGTTGGAGCAAGAAAGACAAAAACATGATAAATAGCTGAACTGATGTATTTCTCACTGTGCTATCTCCAATGTGCATTTCCTGGTAGTTGGATATACCATGAGGAAATACAGTCAATTTGAATGTCATCAAAGTTCACAGTTCAAAACTTGACTCTCTTCTCTAATAGTGTACATGACTTTCAGAGTGCAAAAGTCATTACACTCATGCTACATATCGTCGGTTGAGAATGATAAGGGCTTTAAGTTGCCACTAAACCCATAGTGTTCGAGACAACTTAATGCCCTTCTCATTGTCAACAGACGATATTTTGCAATCAACTTGCGACATTTGTTGCAACACAGTCCTCAAGATGAAATCTCCATTGTACCGACAAATATGTGATCATTGTGTTAAGACACACCTACAGATAGGAATACTCCGTGCTCTACAGTTTTCTACCCCCAGAGAGATCCATAGTAACTTAACCCTTTATGTGTCAGGGACTTTGATGCGTATGTACAATGTTATATTCCACATACTATTAAAAAGAATCTTGCTATAGGATTGGTCAAGAGCTGATCACATGATAAAGCGTAGTTTTGCCCATCACATCACCTGAGAAGAAAGGTTCGTTACACTCTACGATAGTCATTTTGTTTCGCTGATATCTTAGTCCACACAGTCCTAACGCGTGATATAACTTACAATTTTGAGTACGGACGAAATGAAAGTGCGTTGCACTGTGGTCTATCATTTGACCTGGGTCAAGTGATAGACCACAGTGCAACGCACTTTTATTTCGGTGCCATGTGTGGGGCGCGGAGCAAATTTGTTGTTTTGTCATCTACACGCATACGTCATAAAGACACTACGTAGCCTAAGCCCTGAGGATACCCTAAGACAGCTAAGACGGTTTCAGATGTGGAATAAAATGGGAATATCTAGGATCCTAGATGTGGAATATAAAGCAAATAATCAACTTTTAGTTTCAGGCAAAGAGACAAACTATCACTTCCTCGGCGATCTGAATGTGTACGCTATCTTTCCTCAGCTGTGCTTCGGAAAGAAAGCTACAGCCAGATCGCCTCGGAAGTGATAGTTTGTCCCATCACCTTCACCAACATTGATTATTTGCTTACTATCACATTTTCCTTGCCACCTGGCACTCAAAGCATGCACAGGGTTCAACAGCATATAATATGTTATGAATACTTACACCACTGGTCACCATTGTAGCTTGACAAAGTTTCAGAAAACATTGCCCCCCCCCCCCCATTCCCCCCCCCCTAAAAAAAAAGTGATATTCCCAAATAAATGAAGACTTTTGAATTGAACATTTTGAATTAGAATTTTAACATCTCAACCCCATCCTGCAATTTTTTTCAGGGTAAAAAGTTGTTTTGAAATTCAACATTGGCTAGTTTTATTGTGGCACAGTACTGTAATGATTTGAATACACCTATGGTGTTTAAATACCTAAACTCCTTCTTAAATTCTTTATGCATCTCAACTTCAGAGCTCAGTATCTGATTACTAGCTGTGTCTGTTTGATTGGGGGCTTCCCTATCATTTCTGGGGTGGGCTATTGGAAATGATTGGATCAAGCCGTGCATGCCTAGAAAGCTTTGCTTGTGTAGAATTTAAAGATATTCACACATGGCATATTGAATTATGCCTGGAAACTTTACCAGGCCTTCATAGCAACAGATCACATATGTCACCCCTTGTAAGGTAACATATGAATGGAGTCAAAAGGGTCTCTGACTAAGATCCTGATGGGTTGAAAGCTCAGGCCCCTTACTCCATTGGATTGCCACTATTGGATAAACAGTTTTCAGTAGATTTTTAGGGCTAACATGTAAATGATAAAATCAATACAAAATCCCAGTTGAAAGCCCCAGACATTGGTATGAGTGTATGAGAGGTAGGAAAAGGGTTTCACTGACGTTATTTCGGGTCTTGGCCTTGTCCAACGGATCCTCAGCTGCCAACATAGCACTGCTGACCAAGATCAGAACTAGCACCACGTTGGTAAAATAAGGATGGTTGACTATTCTATGGCATAGACACCGGAATCTGAAGACAAAATTTGATATACATATCAGGAATGGCATGACATTGACATGAAATGGCAGATATTTATAGCAAGATAAGAGCGATAGACATCTCTGTAGAAGTAACATCAGAACTAACTGCATGTTGGTAATAATTACGGATAGTCAACTATTTTACATTTATGTACCACTGTTAGCAGCATTTTTGATACCTAAAGGATCGTTGAGAATTCTATTGCATAAACAGTGTAGATTGACAAGAAAGTGAGGCAGCCATTAGTAGTCAATTACCCTAACAAGCAGACAATGGCAAGATTAGTATTGATGATTTTCTATGTAAGATCTTGCACAGCTAGCTACACTAGGACCATAATGCTGGAGGGGCAGTTACTTGTCTTAAAGCAGACAAAACCATAGCAAAGTTCAGGTAATCCCTTCAAAAAAATACCTGAAAAAAAAAACAACACTAGGCATTAACCACAGAAAGCGCAAGTTTTTGGAGATGAGAATGTTTGCCTGTAACAGGGCATAAATGTCAGATGGCAATCATGAACATATCTGTAGATAACCTGATTATAGGCCTCCACACATTTTTTATGTTTTGCGCTTTTTTACTAGCAAACAGGATACGTCTCAAGCTTCATTCTACCTCCTGTAAAACAGCAAGAGGTCCTAACCTTAGTTTGCAATGCACAGAGGGGACACATACTCTAAGAGACAGCTTCACAAAATTGCCAGAAATTTTCGCTTCAAGAGCAGAGAACCACCAAAAGTATAAAGCAGTGATGGGAACATAGAATGCTAATTCTCCCATTGAGTGTGCCCGGCTCATACCTGTTTGTTGGAGAGAATATAAAAAGGGACTTTGTTTTTGGCATAGGTTGAGTCTTAAGGTGAGTGTGTCATACCTGTTTGTTGGAGAGAATATAAAAAGGGAGTTTGTTTTGGGCATAGGTTGAGTCTTAAGGTGAGTGTGTCATACCTGTTTGTTGGAGAGAATATAAAAAGGGAGTTTGTTTTGGGCATAGGTTGAGTCTTAAGGTGAGTGTGTCATACCTGTTTGTTGGAGAGAATATAAAAAGGGAGTTTGTTTTGGGCATAGGTTGAGTCTTAAGGTGAGTGTGTCATACCTGTTTGTTGGAGAGAATATAAAAAGGGAGTTTGTTTTGGGCATAGGTTGAGTCTTAAGGTGAGTGTGTCCTACCTGTTTGTTGGAGAGAATATAAAAAGGGAGTTTGTTTTGGGCATAGGTTGAGTCTTGGTGGGTATGTTGAGTTCTGACAGTCTGCGGGGTCTCGCTGAGGCCGTCGTCAGCGTCTCCACTTCTTCCTCCTCCTCGTCGTTTTCACCCGGCTCTTTCAGCGACTTCTTCACATCGTCTTCATCTATCACCTGTTGGTGGATGTCAAGAAAAAGGTAAGCAAGTGTTATATGCTTCCTCAAGTATCATGTGCCTTAGTAACTACAGACCTTTCTTCTTCTCCTTAACAATGTTGTCATGCTGCTTATCTTTTTCCCATTAGTTCATCACAAAAAAAAACACAACAGCACAATACAAAAATTAAAAAAAAATCAACACAGCTCAAGAAAGACATCAAGAGCAGTCATGAAAAAGAATATGCATACATAGATAGATGGCTGTAAATATATAGACATGATACAGAGAGAAAGATAGATGTATAGACAGATAAATAGATAGATGTATGAATATAGATAGACAGATAAATAGATAAAATGTAGGTATATATCAACCAGTACACATCATTTAACAGTGGCAGAAAGAAAAATGTAATGTCTCTTTTTGAAAGTCAGACAAAATACATGTATAAAATCATGAAATTGCTGCTCATGATCCAAGTTCAAGACTGCTGGTTTCTGTATAATCATATCACTTTAAAGGACTATATTTAAGACCTCTCAGTGCCATATGTTTAAAGATAAAATAGAGCAAGCTTTGCAAAGATATGCAAGTTATACTGAACTTTCTTCAATTTGCTGTTGTACATGTAGCTTTCTTGTAGCTATGTGTTGTTGTTTCTTTTTATATATCTGAAGGCATACTTACATGAGCCTTTTCTTCACTGTCTGTTGATCTGCAGAAAAAGAAGATTGATAAACAGGTGACATTAACCTTTTGTGTGCTTTGAGTATCAAATGGCACAGAAAACCCATAGCTTTGTGCACATTGTCAAAAGTCCCTGGCACAGAAAGGGTTAACAGATAAAAGGCAAATGAAGGACATAGAGAAAGGAGACAAAAAAATTAGACTCACTCTTTGTTTACAGGAAACAGATGAACCAAGTAATAAGTCCTGTCAGAATTTACAACATCTTGGAGGTGATAGGTATATTTATTGATGCATTCATCCTCTCTGAGGTCCTGCTCTCTAAAACTTTACTGTCAGTGATGCAATTATGTGACTACATGTACAATGTAGTTGTAGCCGAACAAGGAGAGGCACTTAGTATCCATGCAGAATTCTGTCGCAGTCAATAAGCTACAACAACATTCACCGTCACAATTGCATCAGGAATATTTCATGGAAGTGGACAATGAATACTTCATCATGTAGTAATTCTAGATCTGCAATTGTGATTCTAAAGAATGAGTTTTCTGTTGTTCAAGGAAGCAGTTCCTTTCATGAAAGAAACTATGGAGTGAGACTATGTTCTAATGAACTGCAAGTTCTTGCATACCTTTGTTTTTTTTCCAATTACAAAGACAACAGATTAAAAAAAATACATCATAAGCTTGATAGAGCTTTTATCATAGCAAACATACTGTACAGTGTAGCTGCACTACTGCACCTAAGCATATGGTTCTCTCAGAAACAAAAGAAGCGTGATTAAAGACACTTTGCTGAAGATGTGGTTGAAAAAAAAAATTGGTAATGAATTTGTTTCTTTATTATGCAACTCCAAACTGACAAACTTAGCTAAGAAAAATCAATTTTGGCATGACTATACCATGGGATTTCATTAACACCTCTTCTAGTGGGAAAAGTGACATTAAAGCACTATTTTGCCAAGTTTATTTTCAAGGGTCAGGATTGGCAAGCAGCTGCAGCAAAAGATGACAACTAAGGATGGCTTTATCACAGTTTCCAAAGGTCGTAACTGAATGTGAATTGTCAAAATTCATACATCTGATAGTACTGTACAAGTGGAAATTTTCATGTATTTGCATGACAATAAAAGCGCATAAATTTTTGTACTTCTTATACGTTGTACGTAACTCTAAATGTTTTGATTCCACAAAATTAAAAACCTGCAAAATTTACAATGTATCTCACCCAGCTGAGTACTAAAATACACACTCGGAAAAATTTTTGCTTTTAAAAATTTATTTCATGATATCTATTCCTCAGGAGATGACCATAACTGCTATACTCACTTGCTTTTGTGATTGAGAGACCCGTCGGCCTCTTTGCTAAATACTGCCTTGCGCTTCTCTTGCAGCCTCTTTGGACCTCGGATGACCCCTTTGGGGTCAACTCCAGGGGGCAGCTGCTTGGAGAGGTCAAACTCGTTGGCTCTCCGGATGGACTTGTTACGCTTCTCCTCCTCCTTCTCCTTCTCTAGCGCAGTGAGGGACTCCGCATCGGCCAGGTTGTCGACGGCGATGGCCAAGAATACATTGAGAAGGATGTCTTGGTTGTCAGGGCAAACATAGTCAAGGAAACTACAAATGTGTAGCTCAAAGCATGACTGTGTGTGATGGATATATCCCTCCATCAAATACCAGGGTAATGTAACTGCATTATGATTATGATAAAGCTAAGAGATGGAGGGGATACCAATTCATGTGTTGGCTACATTAATTATTATGAGTCTCATCAAAATATCACAGAAATTGTCTTCGCAAAAAGTAACTACATTTAGGCCTACAAGCCATGGCAGTCACATAATGAATCCCACAATGGAACAAGATTAATAGTTTGCTTTCTTCTATTTTCACTTGGTGAAAACTAACTAGCATGGAATGAATATTTCATCCCAGGTAGCCCCGTTGACACATCATAAACACCCTCTTCATCAATTGTGGCTACTCCACATCTGGCGTCCGCATCAATTAATCACAGTAAGAACAAGTTAAAAATGAGTCATGAAGCTCAGTTGAGCTCTCCAGCTTAAAACCTCTGATATCCCCATTAATAATCAAAAGTGACAAGGGTACGTAGCCTACAAATATGATACATACATCATGGATTTACTGTGATCCCTCCACATTAATTTGGACACTGGATGAAATAATCTCCACATGAGAGAAAGGGATACAGTTTCCACAAATGTAGAGTATGATGAAGTAGGTGCTGGCCAGAATGCCGATGGATTTGACGCCTCCATAGGCCTGTATGCCATCATACATCACCTCATTCCAGTCCTCACCAGTTAAGATCTACAGGGTGGGATGGTAAACCAATATACAAATAGTGACGGACAGTCGATCAATCTCATATTAGGAATCTTTTTAAGTATTGTATAATACAATTGTACCAGATATTACACAATCACACAGGAGGAATTAGGCGTTGCTTTGCTCTTCAAAAGGCATTTGACATAGGATTATTTGACTGCTGCTGGCAGACAAAGTTCTGATCATCCAAAATAATTTTTCTTCTGTCTTCTGTGAAATGCTGTGTCAATAGATATAAGACGATACATACAAAGTATCACATAATCATTTCTTCTTTCTTCCAGGAATTTTTTGTCCTCATTTTCAAAAGCTCTCTTTTTGCAACCTTCTCTATACAGTTATTCATACATTTAATCTACTCATCACAATTGCCTGAACGCAGATACACAGACACACAACCATTTCAATACCCACCCATCTTTCTATCAATCTATCAATCTAGCAATGTACAATGTATCTCTCTATCTCTCTATCTATATCCATTTATCTATCTCTCTATTTCTCTACTCAAATGTCTGCCTGCATCCACAGCATATTTACTTTCTATCCATCTGGCATCATTAATTTATCCTTTTCACCTTTTATCTATCCTTTCATCCATCTGCCTGTCAAGCAATTTGTATCAATCTATCTCTATATCTATATTTTTATCTTTCATCTCTCTATCTGTCCTCCTGTCTTTTCATTCAATTTGTTTCAATCCATCTTTCTTTCCTTTTACTCTCTGTCCATCCTCTTTATCAATGTTTTAATCTGTCTCTCTATCTTTCCTTTTATCTCTTATCTCATTATCCATCTGTCTGCTTGTTTGTCTATTTTTGTCAATCTATCTCTCTATTGATCCTTTTCTTTATCATCTATCCATCTACCTGTCTGTCAATCAATTTGTATCAATTTATCCCTCTATCAACATTTCTGTTTTTAAAAGCTCTCTATCCATTTACCCGTCTCTCAATCAATTCATATCAGGCTACTGTAAAACATGATATATTCATGGCATGAAATTTTCGCAAATTGGAGCCGACGGCCTTTTTCTTGGCAAGAAATTTTCGTGAATTGCCACTGGCATTCACTGCATATAGCGCAGACAAGAACTTTGGCGTGCATTTAAATTTCACAAATCTTGACACTCACCAAATTCGTGAAATTAAAATGCATGCGAATATTCCTCGTTTTATAGTATCCTTCTATTCTTCTATCTCTCATCTCTCTATCCATCTGCTTGTGTTTAAATCAATTTGTATCAATCTATCTCTCTATCCTTTTATCTATCTCTCACCTCTCTATTCATCTGTCTGTCTGTCAATCAGTTTTTATCAATCTTTCTCTCTATCTATACTTCTATTTTACATCTCTCTATCTATCTACCTGTGTCTCAATCAATTCATATCAATCTATGTTTCTAATCTTCTACCTCTCTTCTTTATATCCATCTGCCTGCTTGTTTACGCCTGCAGGATACTTCTCTCCCACTTTTGGGCCCCATTTCATAAAAAGTCAAAATGATAGCAACTCTTGCTGGAATGGCAATTGTCATGGTAACGACAAGAAACCAGCTTCCTGATTGGCTGTTGCAATGGATCAGTTGCCATTCCAGCAAGAGTTGCTATCCTAACATCCTTTATGAAATGGGGTCCTGATCTGCGTGATCCCCTCACCTGGAACACTGTAAAGAGAGACTGAAAGAAGCTATCAAAGTTGCTCCTGGGCTTCAGTTCGGTGCTCTCAAAGTTGAAGTGTCCGCCAAAGACCTGCATCCCGAGGAGGGCGAAGATGAGGATGAAGAGGAAGAGGAGGAGCAGGAGGCTGGCAATTGAGCGCATACTGTTCAACAAGGATGCCACGAGGTTTCGAAGGGAAGTCCAGTACCTGGTGGACACAACAAAGAGCAGAAATAAAACAAAACAAAGGCAGAAAAGGAAACCATGAATGACTTGTCTATTTTTTTCCAGAAATGTGACAGCCCAGTGGCTTGCAAAGCAGGAATGTTATCAAAGATGTCACAAGGTCTCAAAGTGAATTCAAAACCTCGAAAACTGTAGGCCATAGCTGAAAAAAAAAAAAGTTAGGTGGAAGTGTGAATTCTGTGCCATCAGCAAGAATGCTTCAAGGCTTTGGATTGGTTCTGAAGGAGTTAACCCTTAGAGAGTTCCTGGACAAAATGTCATCAATATTACTGTCCTAGGGGTGCCAGCATCCACCCAGAAAAATGAAGGAGACTTCAAGGTGTGTAACAACATATGTCTCAATGAGAAAAAAAAAATTCTTAAATCATAGACATTTTTATATTATATTATATCCAGACATGAAAGATATGGAAGATTTCCAATATAGAATGAAAACAATGTGAAACAAAACAAGTTTGTATTAAGTGAATCAAGTGGCATCAAACAGGAACAAAAGATAAAAAAAATGACACCTAAAATGACCAGAGACTGGACAAGTAAGGGAGGGATTGTAACAATGCCGACCTGGTAGCTTTGAAAACCCTGAGAAGTCTGACACAGCGCAGCACGCTGATGCCGATGGGCGGGATGATGGAGGCGTAGATGAAGACCACCTCGATAATGCTGGAGCAGACGACGAAGCAGTCGAAGCGGTTGAAGAGCGAGACGAAGTAGCCTTGGAGTCCCAGGCTGTACATCTTGATGATCATCTCCACAGTGAAGATGACTACAAAGCACAGGTTACCAAAATCTGGATAGACAGACAAACAGACAAGAGTAAAGGGAAGAAATGACAGTTTGATTGCAAAATGGAGCTATACACACTGTAAACACCATTTTTAAACATTTTAACTCTTTATGTGCCACGTTCACATATTCTGCTCAAATGCGCAAACCTGCCAAAACTGATTGATAAATTGCCAAATGCCACAGTACAATTAAGGCGTTTCTTGTGATTCCATTCCTCTCACATATAACTTGCACTTCATACGGTGATTGACTAGCGAGCCACGTTTCACTATACAGCTTTCCTGCACTACATATATACTGTATATGTAAACTCAGGACTGCATTTTGCTGTTACCAAGAAATAGTACAGCTGTGGGTATAAAATGTTACTCAGAACACGGACAAGGTAGGTTCTTAACCCCATACATGTCAATGTTTGCAATCTCATCCCACTCTGTTATGTCATGGTGTTCTAAACTATGGATTCAAAATGACTTTTGGTGTGCATAAACCACTCGGCAATGCATGATTATTGAGGGGTATTGCAGACCAAGCATGTAAGCACTTCTGTGGGGAATATGCCATTTATGCTGTGATGTCCTAGAACTTTATCTGGAGTGTTCACGGCTGTCAACAAGCTCTAAATCGACACCCAGTGCACTCCAGCATCCAAAGGACTCTCTCTATGCTTCTATCGGAGACTTCTGTCGCAAAATCATGGTCAAAGATATCGGCCAAAATTTCCAAGGAGTTAAGACACAAAACATTTTCTTCTTACTTGATACTCAGTAGTGCATGCATATCACACACATGAGGAGACATCTACTCGTCACAGTCTATTTATACTGTCTGTCTCCAGACGACACAAAAAAGAGCAATGATGCCATTTTTTCTCAAAATCCATGAGATATGGGGATAAAAACCCTACACATCTGTCACAGCATGGCAAAGAAGCGATAATGAAGAATGCCGCAACAGCGTACCGTATCTCAAGGTGCACCTGTCCACTAAGCATTTGACCCATCAATTATTGGCCACTGGAACACCTGCGCCCATGTATTTCTCATTACTTTGACAATGTGTCACTGATCCTTAGGGGAACACATAAAACACCCAAAAAAAAGAGACAAATTGCACATCCCTCAAATGTCACCCGGAGATGCCCATAATCTGTCGCAAAAAAAAAAAAAAAAAGAAGAAGAAGAAGAAGAAGAAAAAGCTGTCAAGAGCAAGGATCAATCAGAAATAGCCCAGTCAGCTTCAACACCTATCCAATACCTGCTAGGAAGTCACACATAGTACAACAACTGTAAAGTCCTTCAAAGACTTTGAAGAGAAAAAGAAAATGAGGGAGACAGAAAGGTTTGGAGGTCATTAACAGTAGATCACCCTCAACACTTCATTTGACAGTTTATTTTACCACTGGATTCTAAACTTTGAGAGGAAGAGGACTCGGCTATGTAAAAAGGCTGGCAGTTATAATGGGGGCTGGTGATACACTAAACATTTCTGCTACTTTGAGCCATAAAGGTTAAAACATTTCTACTACAACATTGCTTTTGGTGGATTGCACTGATGATTGGCAGCTCTGCTCATCATCTGGAACCCCTTTTCAGGTGCTACATTATGATTAAATCCTATGTTTTTAAATATCTCTGGCACCATGTTAAAGTAGTATATTTATTTTGCAGTGACACTATAACCACCTTGTATACATAATGTATTGATTTGTTGATTCATGTGCCAACTGATTTTCACCTTATTTCTACAGGCCGGAAATTACCGAGCTTTGTTCCAAATAAAAAGTTCATTTCGTGGTATACACTTGTGTAAAGCCACCCTTCTTTACAGTTCATGTATCACCATATATTACTATTAACAGGACTTAATCTATCGTCAGCCAGGTTATTCAGGGCCAAGAGCTGACAACCCTCACTAGTAATCTAGGAATGGAAGAAGGGACAGCTATTTACAACAGTGCAGCTAGTTAATCTTAAAGAAACAAACAAACAAAAACGTTGACCCATTACGTATAGATGTCATGCATGCTGAGCACTAAAATGTATGAGAAATATTCCATCTATGAGACATCTGTCTATACAAACTAGGGTGAAAGTTCTACAGGGCAACTCACCTTGGAAATTGGTCAGCCATGTTGGCTGGTTGTAGTGCTCCGACGCCAAAATGACTGTATTGAAGAATACCATGACGATGACGATCCAATAGAAAGCTTGCGACTTCACTGCCTGGCGACACAGCCTTCTACACCTTCTATTCCATCGTCTCAGTTGTCGCCTGTGGTGGTGCAGGACAGTAGAGGGCAGTGTGTAGAAGACAAGATGAATCTTACTTTTCATATGCATACAGCTGTAGCTTATAACACTACACACAATCTCCATGACTGACATTCTCTCTCTCTCTTTTTTTTTTTTTTTTTGCTTTATACATCGGATCTACATTTCTTTAGTCTGCATTAGCATTTCTCTAATTACAAAATCTTGCTCTTCTGTTAACAGCATCCTTTTCATTTTGGTGCCAATCAACATCAATATATGATTTGGGGGTTTGTTTACTTGTTTGTGGGTTATGTTTGTTTGTTTGTTTGTTTGCTGTTTGTTGAAGGGGTTGTGACTTTTTGTGTATTTTTACAACACCTGATTCTGCTCTTATTTTGCTCCATGCACCAACTACCCTCACAAAATCCCCAATTGACTTCAGCCTGACTCTGTCTGCCCACTATTAAAGCAGTCTTCACACCCACTTCTTCTCACACAGTGAGATGGACAGAGGAACACCCACTGTACCTCTCTTTCTGCATCCACTGCTGCTGAGGGATTTCGCTGCTCCCCATCTCTTCCGACTTCTCATCCGAGTCCGACTCACTGAGCGGTTTAGGAACTACAGTAGAGGAAAAAAAGAAAGTGTTAGACATGGGAGATAAAGAAATATCTTCAAACTGTCAGATTTTATCTTTTTTTTTTCCCCAAGATGTGGAGCAAGATCACACTATCATGATTACAGATTTGGAAGGACTTAATCCAGGCTGGTTCATCAGCATATACTTACCTCATGACATCTTGGCTTACAAAACTGCATTCTTTGGAAGAGCAGACGAAGATGACATTTTGACTAGGGTTTCGATTTGGGGTTTTCCCCTCAGCTCACAAAATGGAGTGATAATGATGTTTTCCACAAGCCTGAGGGAAGCTCAGTCATGTTGAATTGTATTTCTTACATGTACGTCATCGACATGTTGTTTCCGTTTTGCTCTAAACATGTTTGATTTTAGGGGTTTTGGTTTTCTTGATAAACTATTCTGACCTCAAGTCCTACAAACCCAGTTTGTAAAATGCCCCACATTTGGCAAGATAGTGCTTTGTTAGCCAAGTACATTTGTACGTTCTGGGTGACGCATTCTCTTCACTTCTTCTGACTGAAGTGACCTATATCATTACACCCGCACACCTGATCCTCTTTGTATTTTCCTCCACCAGAACTTTTTTGACTAGTCCAAACTTCTATTCAGACAGCCCTAAATAGTAAAACAACGACAAGGATTTCTTCTTCTTTTTTTTTGAGTGAATTCACTGTCGGTGACATGACACCATCACTTGTCATGTGGAAACATGCAAGAAAATGACACTCTGAAAAACAATATCCCTTTTCCCATTTCACTGAACATTGGACGAAGGTTTCAAAAGCAAAAAAAAAAAAAATAAAATGATAATAATCATACTGAAAATAATCCAGTGTGGATTTCCCTGGCAGCGAACTGAGCAAAAGACAGTGAGAGTGAGGCTCACATTGTCATTTCCTACATTAAACATATCTTGACATTAAACAATAAGATTCCCAGCTGCAAAGTAACTGCAACCCATCTGCCTCCAATATGTTAAAACCTCAATGGCACCTCAAAGTCCTGGAAGGAATGAGTTGATAACATGTCTCAGACCTTTTTTATCTAGTTCAAAGGCAACTGAGAAACATTAATTATAGCTCCTGATTTCGCTGTACCACAGTCAAAATTCTGTGTATAGAAGGGAACATACCCTGTGGATGTCAAAGGCTTTTGTGATTGGACAATTTGAAAAGTTCTGACAGCTGGGGGATTTCCAACAGATTTAGCAAATTCCTAGAGCTCACAAACTCGACTTACAGAAACAATTTTGCAAAATGAAGACAACACTGGGTGAGTTTTTAGTTCAGCAAACGAACCACAGACTTTGAAAATTCTCTGGACGTGAACGTGGCAGTTTGCTGGCGAGAGCTGCGACTTTAATCAAGTTAAATTCGACCATCTTGGGTCCGTCTCTTCAAGTCTGTTTGTCTGTTGGCATACCTTACAGCACACACATCTAGTCCACGGAATGCATGTTTCCACTTTTGCTACAGACACTCCATTCCTTTCCCTCCAGCCACCCTAGCCTTGTTCTCACCCAAACAAACTTGATTAGGGCGCCGACATTGCCATTCCAACAATCCGTAAATGTCAGAGACAGTGTTAGGGCAAGTTAATTATCATTCAGGCGACATCTCACCACAAGATGGGGTGGGGGTGCAGAAAGTCAAAAATGTAGCAATGCCGAACTCCGAGAAATGTCAAATGTTAAGCAATTGTCCTCCAATCCAATTTCTCCCGCTTTGTTCAATTTGATTTTCATTTGGTCATTAGAATCCACTCTTTTTTTTTTAATAAGTGGCATTACACACTGATAGACATTGAACTAAAAATCTAGTAAGTTGACTATAGTGCAGTTAAACTACACCTTAAAGCCAAAACAAAGTTCTCAGAATAAGTCAAAATTCATCTTCCATAATTTAGAATTTGCAATACATCAAAAGTGTCTATCACCACACTTGTCTGGCTGACATGATTTGCCAAGATAATACATCGTTTTGGAGTATTTTGAGATCTAAAGTGCACCATAATTTGGATTGTCTCCATGCAACTTGTATTCCTAAAGCACCCTGTCCATTCAGAAGTGGGTAGGTAGAGTGTTACATGATGCCTGACCGTGCCCAAGAAATTGTATTTTCCATCAAGCTGCACGCGATTCACTCTTGTAAGGAAGATCAGGGACAGTGGATATTGCTGTGGCACTTCTGGCGAACCTTTTTGGCTAATATTTCACATTTCCTTCATTACCCAAGTGAATTTGGGTTATCACAGAATATTCAACACATTTCTTGCATGTGTGCATACATTTTGGACCAAAAATTGACAGTTTCTTCAGGCATATGAGAACTATATTTTGCTTTTGAGATAACTGCTTCAGAGATAATGCACTGGTCTATTTAAAAATGGATATCTACACTGTCATTGTGGCATAAATATTCCACCAAATAATGCCCTTTCCATACTCACCATCGCTGAATATTAAAGGGATTAATATCAAGTTAACAGATTGACTGTTATACCAAGAAAGAGTTGAAAGTTAACTAGACATAAGATTAGCATTTCCTCATATGAGTGCATGTTTCTTCTTCAAGACCTTTGGACATGAATTAGGAATATATTTCATCTCTGTGTTTACACACCTGAAATGCTGCTAAAGGAAACACAAAAACTGAACAGGATGAGTAAAATCACTGGCCACTGTCATGTTGAAATAAGTAGACTGCTTCACAAAGTTCACACAATTAAATAGTGATGCATACAACAACAATAAAAAATATACTGCTCTATTGGTGTTACCTCCAAAAATAAACATTTAGCAATTAGACCAAACATTTCTGAATAAAGAATGACAAAGTTTCAAGTGTTAATACACACAGAGAACACATGGTGCTTCAGTAAGAACATTAGAGAAAGAATGCCAGTGCATGGTTGCAGAAAGATATAAGAAAGAAGAGTTTAAAGTCCATGGTAATGTCCTTCATTAGCTTACTTGAAAAAAAAAGAACGAAAGAATGATGGGGGGGGGGGGGGGAGTTAGGAGAAGGGGGAAGAGGGAAGGGGTCATGAGTAAGTCCCAATTGGATGGAAACTGAAAAATCTTGCTGATCAAGCCAGCCACCACCTTTCAAGCAGAATTCTCACTTTTCAAAGCTGTGACTGAAGAAAAGTTTTATTTCACTGAAAAGTGTACCAACAGTGAAAAGAAACATGGAACTACAGATTATTGCAAATAAACACCACACTTGCGTGATTGACTTGCACTACCAGAGATTTGTTGAAAGAGTGACAGAACGTGAGCTGAAAAACATCGCCCACTGCAACTAGTGATTTACCGTTTTTTTAATCTTTCTTTCCTTTTTTTCTTTTTTTTTTGTGTGCAGAGGTGATGTCAGTGTGCAGGCCAAAACAGACAAAAGATGTATGAGCCAAGATGCCACTCAAGAGGTGATGCAAAACACGACAGTGCCAAAGAGATGCACAAGCGATAAACACTTAATTTGGAAAATGGGGTGTGGGGGAGCGCAAGCAACAAGGAGGTACAAAAAAAAAACTCCATTCAACAACAGACATTCAGTAAACAAGACCAAAAAAAAAAAAGAGGAAAAAACAGAAGTTATTCATCCACATTCAGCAAATTAACCTACAGCCCCCATGGCCCCCAAGAACCCCCAGAGCCCATATCTTTACAAGCTATGATGGAGGACAATTGTTTTCAGACTTTTATGGCAGTAGGGCACAGTTTGTGAACAGGGTGAGTAATAACAATTTGGTCCACCGTGGAAATAATCTACATTTAATCCTTTTGATTTTGAACTACAGGGCTGGTAGGTAAGGACAAAAAAAAAATGCTGATGCAGGCTTACTACTGTTCACAATATTGCTTGATACTTTAGTGAATGTAAAACAAGACTGATATTGAAAATGACAATTGATATGACTAAACAGACTTTGGCTTGTCTTTTATCACTTTGCTGTCACTGTCTTCCATTAAATAGGTTTTTCATCAAATATGAAAAACATTTGGATCTCTCGACAGAAGAACGCACAAAAGTGAGAAGAAAATTCTTAGGAGGTCTATAAACATTAATGGAAAACCCCTGAAAGTTTAAGATTTTGCTGGCAGTGCTTTTAGAGAAAACATGAATGACAAAGGACATCAGTGGATGCTCATTGTTATCTCTTGATAAGCCCCATACATTGTATATTGCACATAATGTGCCCATAGCAAATATCAATGCACAGAATACAAGCACACACTCATAAACACTCATACAATGCACACACATACAGACATACATACACTAGCTCACACACACACACACACCCACACACACACCCACACACACACACACACAAACAACAAAACACACTGTCCACTCCTTTAATGCGGCACGTAAATAATTTCCAGCACAATTAACCTTTCCTCGAGAGCTTTGAGGTCGTTTTCTGAGATGGACCTTCCATTTTCCCTCTCCCGTAATTGGGAACACGTGCCCAAAGCACGTTTTCTGAAATGACTTTGGCAGCCGCAGGAATCAAACTGGACAAAATCGGGAGGGGGGGGGGGACACCACTTTAGTCAAAAGCGTCATCTTCCCCGGTAATAAATATCTGCTTTTGACATCACTGTATTTAAAGTAATACTGTTTTTTTACTTTGTTCTCATGATAATATTAATATGACACACAACCTTTGTGATATTATATTCTAGACATTGCATAAGGAGGTGTCTCAGATATTTTTGTAAACCTTTATATTAAGTATGAACCAACAAGTGAGCTCCGTGAATAATAATGAAACCTCTTTTTGATTTAAAAGATGTGCAAGAATAAGACATATTTGATCTTTTTTCCCCCTTTGTAAACCACTGTCCCCCTATAAAGTACACTTCCTATTCTTGAAATTCATCACAACATATTTTTGCCAAAACCACAACTCTTGCAGTCATTCAAAAAATGATTTCTCATCATTTGAAGAAAAAAAAAAGAAGAAAAGATTTCTCATCATTTGGAAAAAAAGATGGTCAGGGATGCCAACCTTGTAAACAGCACTGTAGTATTCTGAGGGTTGAAAAGGTATATTTTCTTGGAGGAAAACAGTATTTTTACCTTTCCTGCACTAGACATGCATAGTAAAACAATTTAGGGAAAAGAGTATTTTTGTAAAACCTGCAGCAGTTTTGGCCAAAACAGTACAAAATACTGCAAAAAAAAAAAGAAACGTAGCACTTGGCATACAATGTGTAAGGACTGATATCAATGCCAATAGAAATGAATGGAGACATGAAATGGCATTGCAATGGGCAGAGGTGTTTTTGCTGCAGTGGAGGAGAAGGGATATTCTGAACCATATTCACATGGAGCAAATTTATTTACAAAACAATATTACAAAGAAAGCTGCTGGGAGGTGAAGACTAGCAGAGTAGCGGTCAGCTTTTGATAGAAACAGCCAGAGACAAATACCAGCACAACAGGGCATTGCATTCTCCCATCTTTAAAAAATATACTAAACATTCTATTTAAGAGCTGAAATCTACAACATAGCAAAATGTTCGGTACAGTATTGACAGCTGTTCCTTTTGTGTTTGAGCCAGGAAAAAAAAATGGGAGTAAAAAAAAAATCACATGACAAGCATGCAACATGACATGAATAATACCTTTGGTGTTTAAGGTACCCAGTCTTTTCCAGAGGACTGCGTGTGTCAAAGGTCACAAGGTGAGGGGTCAAGATCATGTCAGTTGGGTAGGTTAATGCAACAGGGGTGTATTATAGGTTAAAGATGGACTCAAGGAGAGAGTGTTAGGTTAGGTTAATGCATTCCATCAAATTACCAACATGTGCTTATACATGTATATACATATGACAACAGACATGTGAATATACTCATATGCAGATGAGAGGTATATATAAAAATATATATATATCTGTCGCCAAGTCAAATATATCTAGAGGTGAATGTGTGGACTTATATGAATTCCTCCATATAGTAAGGAGGAGAGTTAGAAGTGAAAAAGCAAACTATGTTCTGCATTTTACACCAAAACTAGTTAGTACTTGGACTGCTAAAAGAATCATTTTTTCAGTATCATGTTTAGTAGCTATCTGCTCAACTAGTACTATCTGTGGATTAGAAACACTTTAAGACATCCATTTAGGGTGATGCGTGAGAAGTTTCACTCAAATGGAAAGTGTGGGGAGAGAGTTTACCCTTTTTGAAAAACCGCTTTTCTGCAAATGGAGGAAAATTGGTATTCAAATGAAACGTTACTCACAATGAACACAAGATGATATCTATATTCTAGAAGTTTTTCAAATCGTGAATACTTCATGAAATTCATGTAAGTAAAAAACACCCGTCCCATACCAATTAAAATCAAGATCAAGCATGTGAATGTATGGTGATTTAATGGGAGATACTTCATTGAACTTGCATTGCTGTTTTTAGAAATTTAGAAGAACATTTTGCTATAAGGATATGACTACACCATAAAACCTTAGCAACGACACTTATACAGCTTTATGAGAATCTTGAATGTACAAAGTAAACAAGAAACAGTATAACTCTATATTCTTGTATCATTATTATCCTAACATATCAAACATATATGACAATTTTAGATATTTGATGTTTTTTTCCCCCCTGAAGCATAGTAGTTCATTCATTCAGTCATCCATTCATTCAATGAGATAATATTCCAGAAGGTTAGTACTTGTTGATTAATATATTTATGAAATATGAAATCTATTATCCCATATCTGGTAACAATGGATAGATTTACATTGTAACTGCTCTCAAATTTATGCCATCTTATTCTTTGCAGACAGAGAGATGACAAGGTAATCCTTTTCTCCCAATTTCAAATTGTTTACAAAGGAATAAAATCCGTAATAAGTACCAAATCAGGGAATGGACACACTGGTTTCCGTAGGGATGGGTGGGGCATGAACAACAATCAGTAACTAAAGGGGGGGGGGGATCATTTCTTTCACTGTCTGAAAAATAGGAAGGGGACATGTGATGAATGCTCTGGTATATTTCTTCTTTGATTTTTCAGGTAAGGGTAACAGAGGTATTTGCAATGATTGACCAAATAGTGAGGGGAGGGGCTAAAACCAATGCTTGATTTTTTTTTTTCCTTATGTGGGAGGCAACACTAGTTTAACATCTATGCAAGACAGCAATGCATAAATGCATAAACTCATCAAACCATTTTGGTGGAAGTATGCTAAAGACTCGGGAATTTCCTCTTTTTTTTTTTCCTTAGGGAAAACACGTAAAATGGTGGGCTTCACAGCATTAACATCACAGATAACACTTTTAAAGGATGGGAACATGGCGTTCATATTAACCAACTTTCAATTCCTCATGCTTCTACTCCAACAGTCAGAGCAAAATACATGTGCACTCAATGATAAAATCATTATTATGCTTGACAACTGTATGTAAACTACTGGTTGCTTTCCCCATTATGTAAGACAAATTCTTGAAACTGTTTGCATCTAGTTATGGGATGGCTTAACTAGAAGTATAATAATTCATAGATCTTTTAAATAGATACACATGAAAAACAATTCTAGGTGATACTCCATACAATATCTTCTATTTGGAGATTTAATCAAATATTCTACTAAATACAACTGTGTGTCAAATGCTAGATAGCTTACAGTAAAATGTAATCCTCAAAGTTTGATACTTTCTCTGGAATGTGTAAAAAGTTGCTGAACAGACATGGCATCTTGAAACTTTATCCTTCATTATCAGTGTATTCATGGTAAATTAACACTCTGTAAATACAATATCTGAAAAAAGGTAGTGTTAGTGTCCAGAACATCTTCTGTCAATGAACACTGCAACAGAAAATTTAATTTGAGAACATCAAATGAAAATTCAAGAAAGAAATTCCAAACAGCAATGATCTGACAATCAGAAGTTTACAAGCAGATGCTTAATCAAAACAAACTAAAGAAATCAGTTCCTATCTTCACAAATTCTATTCCCAAAATATGCAAACTTACCGTGTTTGGGTGGCCCCTGATTTTGTTCACTGTCATTATCAGGGTCAATGTCCTCTGTGTGAACAAAAAGAATGGAAAAAATAAACAGATGAAGATGATCATGTACAACATGCAACAGCAAAAACTGCAAGTGCATATTTGCCTTGTTGACATAAGCAATGTTCACATGGTCATGCACTATTCATAACTTGAAAATTACCTCCTAACTACAAGTTGCATTCATAGGATGTTTATCACCAATAGAACTTTAGTTAGCTTACAATATGCTACACTTGATAAGATCCAGAGGCCCAACATGCAATGACCCCCATATCATACATACTATACCTTTATGTCAAAAGTATATAGAAAGATAAAAAGTAGTAAAAATTGATAGCGTCCTGTTCATAATATTCACTGTATTCTTGTAAAAAGTTCTTCCAATTTATTTTCTTATATTTTCCCTTTCCTTATTTCTTTTCTTTTCTTTTCTTTTTTTTTTTTTGGGGGGGGGGTTCTGTTTTGTGCCGTATTGATACCAATGAACTAGCAATGAAAAAGACTTGCATGTACTACGCCTGACAACCAGGGAGGGTAAAAAGTCCATCCTTAGTATACAAGGGCTTGGTTTCATATCAGAAAACTATTGTGGAATCATGTGATCTAGTTAGCTTTTTTTTTTTATATGGAAAATGTTCTTACATAGAGTAAAATCATCCCACTCTTGCACTCTAATTGTGCTTTTTGTTAATGCAAAACAAGTTTGTAAGGGGTAATGAGTAATTCTTTTTACATAGATAATTAACATACAAGTGAAAAAAGCCCCCTCAAATGTCTTGCTCATTAGGAATTCTAAAATAGAAACTTGAGGAATCTATGCATATTTCTGTGATGTTCATCAATAAATTTGTACATGCTTTACTACATTTATAGGTGGACGACCGTAACATGATTTTGAGTAACAATGTACACGTCAGATGACCCACACTGCACCTAGTCACATGGAGGCTGATTCGTTCTGCATTCGAGTCCGCATAGACATGCCTTGTTATCAAGCCCTACGATTAGCAGCTATTACAGCAGCATGCCCCAGAACTGAATATATTACATAACTGGTCGCCATGGTAACAAGTACTGACCCGCCTGCGTGATCCAATCCAGGTATCCTCTCAGGTCCTCTTCTATTTGCTGCTTCTCTCGCAACTTTTGGAAGGCACCACGAGCTTTCGCTTTCTCCCTCTCCTTGGAAAATTCTCTGCAACATATGAAAGACAATCACGGTAATGAGAACACAACCCAACCACAATACAAAGCGGAGGTCACTTGTTAATTGCTTCTATGCTTAGACAAAAACACTGTGTGTTTGGATGTGTGTGTGTGTCTCTCTCTCTCTCTCTCTTTCATAAGTATGAAATTGCTTTCTCAAATTCTTGGCTTGCGTAACTCATCATAACATAAACTATCAAAGCCATGAGGAAAACGAGCATGAATAATTTGATGATTAAACAATATATCCCTATCTTTTTCTCTCTCTTCCTCCTTTGTCTCCCCCCCCCCCCCTATCTTCTATGGCGTACTGTATACGCTGAATATTTTGCAAGGTTTTTATTTTCGTGAATTCCACGAGTCAAGTGCTACTTGCAAATTTAAAAACAAGCAAAAATACCTACTTTGATCCGCAAAATAATGTGACGTGCACGCATGCATTCCTCCATTCACTACTGTATTCCACAACTGCGCATTTAACCACTCGCAAAATTGATGAGAAGTCCCTATTCCCAAGAAAAATTAGACTCGCTAAATATATGGCGCATACAATACATTTTTTCTCAATCTCCAACATACAAAGATTTTCTCATTTTTGGCTCCTACTACTGTAGAGCCATTGGGAGGGGGGAGGGTACCTCAGATACGGTATTTCAGTTCCATCTACACTGCTGTCTGCATCATTCACTAGCACATTCATACATCATGTTCAATGTGCAGTCAAAGGCAGAAACAGAGCACACAACCACACAAAGAACTCCAATGTCGCAATTAAGGTAACAGCACGTATTGCTTCCTTGCTGGCCGTCTTTACGGGATGAATTGTCAACCCAGATATCTGCATGAATGCTTTGCTGAAAACTGCACATCCAAAAATAGCTTGCCCACAGGAGAACAAAAAGGAAATTCTGTTTACAAAGGAAATGTGCAGTCTTCAGATTGCAACATGATTGAATTTACAACAGTTTTATTTCATGTGCGTGTGTGTGTGTGTGTTTGTGTGTTTGGGTGTGAATATGTGACAAGAACGGAGATAGTCATGTTACAATACAATCATAAATCAATATTTTGTGCATACCATTACTACATGAAGCAAACCATCCTCTGTTGGTGGTCTGTGGATCACATTCAATCACAGCTGATATTTGTTGAAAGATACTATAAGTCAATTACACTCAACCACTGCTGTAAAACATGATATATTCGCGGCACGAAATTTTCGCGAATTGGAGCCGATGGCCTTTTTCGTGGCATGAAATTTTCGCAAATTGCCACTGGTGTTCAATGCATATAGTGTAGACAAGAAATTTTGCGCGCATTTTAATTTCGCGAATCTTGGCGCTCGCGAAATTCGCGAAATTAAAATGCACGCAAACATTCCTCGTTTTACAGTAATTCTCATATGTTTGATTTGATTTACCTGCAATTTTTTAATGACATCTGCAAGTCTTTCGCTGATTTGATTTTGTAAATTATTGGATTCATCAAAAGAAAGAAAAAGTTAAATGTGATTTGTCAGATAATTGAGGTACACCTCATAAAGGCAAACCTAAAGATAAAGACAATTTTGAGAAAAAAAAAATATGGGTTTGAAGACAAATATATAATATTTGATCATAAGAAGAAAGAGAAAAAACATGCAGATTGTAAAAATACACAAGGCAAGTTATACTGTGAGCATTCCTCAGAAGGAAAAATAATTCAGATAAACTGATTTCATAGATTGCTATACAATTGATGGCAAGCTTGGCAAACTGAGCTCTTAATGCCTTCTTAAGCATCTTCATTTTTTTTATGTCTTTACATCTCTATCAATTTAAAGGAGGGTGCCAAACAATATTTACATTTACTTCAGAGAATAACTAGAATCAAAATACACTGCAGATGTTTCATTAAGCCTTACTGCGCTGTGTCTGCCCATTTGCACACAGGCTGGAGTGCTTTCTTTGGCAAATGGCACAGATTTCTGGAAGCTAACAGTCAATGAACAGAGATTAACTAATCCCCCTACTCCAGAATGCATCACCATGGCCATCTTCTTGGTTTGAGGCATATTGCTACACCTGAGTGGGCTCACTAGTCTACCACTAGGTCAAGCTTGGATTAAGCACTGATCGCAAAGGAAAAAGCTTGGGTAGCGAGGCTACTTACCCTGGCACGTAAAAGGCTAAAATTGAATACTAGAAAGATGTAGTATGAAAGTTCCACAAGAGGATGATGATGACGATGATATTCGTAATGATAATAATAGCAAATGTCTGCGGAAATTATTTCTAAACAGTTACGAGCTATTGGCACACATCAACCTGCATATATTTTCAATGAAACACAAACTTTTAAGAAGCAATGACATACACTTGCAATTTGGATTGCAGAACTTTATTTCAGCAGAGGGCAATCTTAAGGAGAGCCGATGAAAAAAAAGAAGAAAGCTGGCAAACCTCAGCAGTCTTCATACTGCAAATTATTCCTTCTGTCACGGCCCAAACAATATATCAAGCTTAATTTCCCCCTCAGTGGAAGGGCCGACGACCCCACCACTTCCTCTGGTCACTCAAAATGGCCATAAACTCTCCACAAATGGTCGGTTGGAATGCAGGAAGAATATATCTTCCAATGCCCAGGTTACTGATTAAGGTCAGTGATGAATCACTTGTGCCATTTTCAGTGCAGCGTATGAAGCATGAATCTAGTTTGACTTCCATATACGCTCTTCTCGGATGCACTTAAAAAAAGAATAATTTTGAAGATGGCGATGTCAAGTTCACTAAGTTTTCCCCATCTTGCAGGCTCTTCAGCTACTACTGTCTCGATGTAATTGCCGTCAATCAAATTTTTTTTTCACTCTTTACAATGTTGTAAACACCACCCTGATTATATTTTTTTCTTTTTTTACCTTTGCCTGCAACAGCCTTCTTTGGGTGACTTTTGAATGCCTTATTAACTCTTTATGTGCCACGTTCGCACGTCCGACTCAGTCGACGGCGCGCCAACTTCGCATATTCTGCTCAACAAATAAAGTCGCCAAAACCGGTTGATAAATCGCTAATCACTGCTAATCCCGCAGCACAATGAAAGCGTTTCTCGTGCTTTTGTTCCTCTCATTATACGGCTTGCATTGTATGTGGTGATTGACTATCAAGCGGTGTTCCCAACTAGATTTGCTCGTACATTCTAAGTTTCTGTCACGGTTTTATGTGCAAAAGTCATGCCTTTACAGTAATCCCTGGTAAAGTAGTAACTGGTCATTCAAAAGAAAAATTGAAAATAGATTTGTCATACAATTTATTTTGAAACAAAGCTTGGCATTCCTCTTTAACTTTGCCTACTATTATGCCCATCTTAACATAAATTTATAGGAGTTATACAAATTGGAAAAACAGAATTCTTTCTCAAAGCATGACTACCTTCCTGTCTCAGAATAATGTGGCACACAGGGGGTTTCCACCATGGCACATAAAGAGTTAAAGGAAGCTATGCAGTAATATACGTAGTGTATTTCCACCCATCTACGTGCGATACATGCAACTGGATGTCGCACAGAATAAAACTTGGGTAGTTGATCTATGGTTGGAAAAGGAAACATAGCTTGGCGCCCAGCCAATAATGTATTGGACGGCCTAGATTTGATTTTCTTCTTCTCCTTGTTTTCCGAGACAGGTGTTGTAAAGATGGTTTGTTTTGTTTTGATGGGGTTTGGGGGGTATAAACTACATACAAGGAGACTCTTCCTTATTCATAAAAGGTCCTCCATCTATTCAGCCCTTTGCTTTTAGGTTGGTGGTGGGCCTCCTTTATAGTTTATTGAGATGTCAGAATCTAGTAGGGAACAAGTTTATGAAAAGTCATGCTACTTGGGAAGTGACAATGTTTTGCATGAACTGACATTTTTTCCAGACATGAAACCCAGTCAGGTATAGGGGACAAGATTAAGTATGGTGCTTTCAAAAGTGTTCTCATGTACGGGCTGGGGTCTATGCAAGATGCAGTGGTGATAAGATAAAGGTTTAGAGATGTTTTGTGGCCTTCATTTTCATAATCATTGCTGTAATAAACTGTTATTTTCATAAATCTTAAAAACAAGATGATTTTACTGAAATGGTAGAATATCCTGGCAATCACGGGCCATAAGGGCAATACTGCTTTTATTGAGCAGACTAAGTAAGAAGGCCTTTCTGCTTCTAAACTTTTTTTTTTTGGGGGGGGGTGGCAATGGAATGAAATGTTTCCACATCAAAAGATGTCAAAGACGGTGATTGACAGCAAAAACAAAAAACAAAACAAAAACAAAACCAACTAGAAATGTCGCTACGGCGACTGATGCCTCCGCCATAATGCATGATTCTCCCAATAGGTGTATAGTACAATGTCTTCACAATGTGTGATGACAGTTTCACATAACTGGCAAAATATCGAAATAACAGGTTTATCAGAAATATCTTGAATGTTCACTTTCCACGAACTGGGTTTGCTATAATTGTCTATTTAAGAGTACAGGTACACATATTTGGGGAATTGAAAATTTTTACTTGACTTCTGACCGACCTTATTATAAGTTTATGCATTGAGTATAATTTTCAAGGTATGAAGAAAGAGTGTAATTACAGTACAAAATATATCTTTTTTTTCATTTAAACCTAACCTGTGACCCTTAACCTTTGACCTTCTGGCTGGAAACTTCCAAGAGAATCTCCATTAAGTAATACATGTACATATATTAAATTTTAAAACTAATAATGCAATTATTGCATATATGAGGGAAATAGTAACATTTTGAGGAGTTGACCTTGACCTTTGACCCCTGACTATTGATCCATGACCCCTAAATTCCCTAGATAATCCCTGCCAGTCAGTACATGCATATGTACCAAGTTCCATGAAGATACATTGAACCATTTGTGAGAAATGTGATATTGCAACATTTTCACCTAACCTTTGACCTTTTGACCTTTGACCTTATGACATGAAACTCTCTCTGGAGAATCTTTATGCAGTAGTACATGTCTACACTAAGTTTCAAGAAAATAACTGCGGGCATTGCATAGATATGGGGGAAATAGCAACATTTTTAGCATTTGACCTTGACCTTTTGACCTTTGACCTCTTGTCAATGTCACTAAAATCTACTCAACTAATTGTCCCATCATACATCATCCTTGGACCAAGTTTGGTGAAAGCTGCTTCATCCAGTTTTGAGTTATCACGTAAACAGATAAATTTTAGGATTTGACCTTGATCTTTGACCTTTGACCTCTGTCCGATTTCACTGAAAAACTAATCAAGTAATTGTCCCATCATACATCATCCTCCAAGAAAGTTTGGTGAAATTTGCTCCATACAGTCTTGAGTTATCGCGTAAACGGATAAATTTCATGATTTGACCTTGACCTTTGACCTTTGACCTTTTGCCGATTTAACCTAAAATCTAATCAAATCATTGCCCCATCATACTTCATACTTGGACCAAGTTTGGTAAAATTCCAGTAAATATTACTCAAGTTATCGCGTAAACGAAAGCGGACGGACGTACGGACGTACGGACGGACGGACGGACAACCCGAAAACATAATGCCTCCGGCACCACTACGTGGCGGAGGCATAAAAAAAACCTCATTGTAGCATACATAACTGCTTTTTGTTCACTTATTAAAAAAAGAAATCATTCTGCTTGATAAAGAAACCACAATCACATTTCTCAATCTGGACAGGTCACATAAAGTACACACATAAAAATCATTGAGAATGTCAAGGGATATGCTGTTCATTCAGTTTGGAAATTTTGAGAGTTCTGGCACTGTAACCATGGTAAAAACAACAACAAAATGTGTTTGATATAATCACATCAGTTCACTAAACAATGTATGACGTCTTTTGTTATGGAGACATTAGTTCCACTTAGCGGACACAGCGCGGCTACCCATCACCACAAGGTGTAATGAAGCGAGTCGTAATTCCATCATTTTATAATGAGAGATGCGGTGGGGGGAGCCTGTATCGCTGAGTGCATAGTTTCCAAGAACACACAAGGCCAGTAGCACATTCAATGTCGTACCAAAAAAGCACTCCACTTTGTCGTCATGAAAATGTGCGGGTTGGTGCTGCTGACTGAAAAAGCACGAAATCTAGATGAATTTATTTTTATTCAAAAGTTTCTTTCTCACAAAAAAGCTCCTATCAATATCAAGGCTGTTGCTATTGCAATTTATACTGTAGACATCTACAAATGTGTATATTTGCATGTATATGCATCCTGTAAGGGTATCAGTGCATGTGTTTACATCCAGAAAACAAAAAATATTCACTAAAAATTTGGGTGTGTCTCTTCCTTCAAAGAGAAAATGACATGTGCTTAGCTAGTTCTTGGACTAATCAGTTATCTACAACTTTACAAGATCAAGAAATCATTAACAGGATAGGGTGATGTTGCTTTAATACATATTTTCCATAGAGACATGCCCAAGTATAGTGGTCTTCAACGGGTTAAAGACTTCATAACAAGGATGCACAAATGTTCTCTAATGGAAGGGTTTATGAAGGATGTAACATAAAATTGTTTCTTTTTTTTGGGGGGGGGGAGGGGGGATGGGCAGGGAGATATGGTGTGGGGAACCAAAGCAGCCCTATCTGAAACGGAAACAACAACCTCACAACAAGTATTTATGTTTCTCCTAATTTTTACAGTATAAACCCGTCCTGAGGGAGAGTAATCTCCCACCCCCATTCATTACAGTATTCCTTATCAGTACACATAAAGGCCCAAGTGGCTTCAAACACCTCGTTTTGTATCATTTTCAACACATTTCACATTTAGTCCACTAAACACATACACAAACACACACACACACACACATGAGCTGAACTTTGACAGTGCACTGGGATCCCTAATGAAAAGGGGCTGACAATGTTTTCATGTTGGCCCTACACTTTGCCATGTCTTTTAGATGATTGTCAACCCAGATGGAAGTAGGGACATTAGATCCACTGCACATGGCCATCAAAACTCATCCTTTGGTTTCTTGTTGAAGCAATCATATTCTAAGCATACTTTCACATGACAGCATACCATTCAAGGCTGTTTGCAGGCACTAGAGTAAAGTAAGATCATAAGAACAGGGTCATGGGAGTTCTATTAATCCATCCTGAGTTCCTACAAAATGCAGGATTTCTACGGGAAAGGCCACCAAGTTGTGATTACTCAATGGGTTACAATTCATTCATAGCAAGTACAAACTCAGGATATTGCTGCATTGCTTGAATTTTTGCACTTAAAACATGCCATCGGTTCCAGCCAAAATAAACATTCCCAACTTATGAATGACTATGCTCTGTATCATCTGTATCTGACAATGATTCTGCAAAATATTTCAAAAGCTTTCAAGCGTCATATTTGATTGAAATAAACTGAATAGAATTTCATTTGATTAATCCCCCCCCCAAAAAAAAAAGAAAAAAAAAAAAAAGAAGGAAGAGTAACTGCTTTTAGAGACATGCCTGATATTGAGGCAGAAATGTGACTGGAAACCAGAGGCTTAAAAGTGTCGAGTAAGTGCACTTTGATTTTGTTTAGTGTTTAATGAAAAGCACGCTGACTGGTAATCTTGACACATGGAATGGAGAACTAAGTTCTGACATTAATGTGACGTCGCATCAATCTCTTGTGGCAGGCAATTAATAAGATGAGGGGGAAGATGGGATTAGCACCTATCACTGACGGCTCCAAGTCTGATGTCAACAACGCCTCTGACTGAGATGTACCAGTCTCAATGTGAGGTGTTCTCAGAAACACCTCGTACGACATTCACGCACTCGCGAGGGTGTAAGGTTGTGAATCCGAACAAGGACGCCCTCAACTCTCAGTGCATTTCATTTGCCAGTCACGCCATCCACTGTGTCGCTTTTTTCACCACTTTGCTCAGATGTGGGGGAGGGGGGTGAACTAAAGGTCAGTGAACAGGGATTAACATAATACCTCTAATCCCTACCCCACCACTTTGACCTCAAATGGATCTCTGATACTGTCCAGAGTCTGAATGGGTTGACCAATACTACACGAGGGGTCAAGTTACATAGGAATTGACCCACTACCTCTAAAACACAGCAATATATATCGTACAATTAATGTATGTCAGAGGTGCTTTGTGTAAGCTGAGGTTTGACCAAATATTCATGAACTAGCATGGCAAGTTGTAACTATGTGCATAAAGCGCATAAGTTGTAGAGAATTGTTTTTTTTTTTCCTGCTTACATGTTTGAGCATAAAGGGAAATGTTGAATTGTACCTTTACAGAATATACATTTGTGTACATATTACTATACACATGATATATATTTGTAATACATAGTATGAATATTGGCATATACTATAAATATTCATCTCTTTCTTTCTCTCATTTTATGTGACCCTGCATCACAAAACCAACAAAAAGTTGCCAGACATGGATTTTTAGTTAAGAGCAAATTCTGAAAGAGCAGACTTTAAGCTTTAAAATGATGTACCAAGTATATCTCAATTTAAATGAACTCTCCTAACCTATCTAAATATCGGAAAGAAAGCGCACACTCAGGAAAAGTGTGAACTGAGAAAAGAGGCTCTGAAGTATAGGGTCTATCCATGCGCTTAATCTTTACCAAGCCATGATAGCTATGTGATGAATGGGACAAAAACAGGATGTAAACCACCAGAGCAACAACAATAAAGGGATTATCACATTAAGCTGAAATTGAGGATGCCTTATTAACATATATTCTTTCCATGGTTAATGCCAACTTTCATAGCAGTAGCATCATCCTTTCTAAAGTTATTAGAGTTGAAAGTGAAGAGTGTGTACATGGTTTTTAAGAAATGAAAAGGGGACTCTATAAGACACAGATAATCACACTATTCTACAAAAAAAGTGTTGGAGAAAAATTGCTAAAAACACAATTTCCTGTCCTTCTGTAATCCCAAACTTTAGCATTATGTAGAAGACTTGCTCTTTCAGAACACATGGAAAACTCAAAATTGGCTAGGTTGACCCATTTCACCTATTTTCAACCCTGACACGAAATCAGTGCATGGGACTTTTTGTAGGTTTTGTGACGCATGGTCATATACCATAGTATAAAGTTTCAACAGTTGTTCCATGTTCATATCATGAGAAGATAGCAATTCTATGTATCTAACCATGGCACTCTACCAATGCAGATGTACATTATCTATGTTACCCACAGCCACTTGGATATGTGATATAGTATGATAGCATTGCATTTGATTACACATGCTGCAGCAGTGTTCACTCCTTGTAATCTCAGCTATTTCATTTCCGCCTCGATAGCGAGACACGTACATAAGTTGGCCTTCATAAACCGTAGATTAATAACTTTTGAAGACAGAGGAAACCTGAGGCCTAGGCCCTACAAATGAATCACAGGCCTTTTCTTCCTTTCTTTCTCTCTTTTATCCCAGCACCTAAGCAGCTGAGCCCTTTGTAATCTCTTCTAAGACTTTGCATGCAATTTTCTTTTTCCTGCAGTCTCTTGAAGATTCGGTTTTGCGTGGACAGGCAGGTGCTTGTAACAAGAGTAAATGACCATTAAGGAAGAGCCCTTGAAGGGATATGAAATGCCACGAGTTAAGGAGATGTGATGAATAATTACTACCCACAAGTATCATCTTTCAATTTCAGATGAAAATGCAATCTATCTTTTGTCTGAACTATCATCCCAACAGTATTTGCACTTCTTTAAGAAAAAAAAAAACAATCTTTGACATCAATGAACATCTTCAATACATGTGTCAGAACAATAACACTATTGCCAATTTACAAAATCTGATGCTACAGTATACCATTAACTATAATATCATACCTTTCTCCTTCCAGTTCATCACACACATATATTTTGATATGTGGGACTGTCAATTTGGCAGCATAGTGTTAAGGTTCCAATACTGATCAATCACTGCAAGGGGCCACTGACTCGTGAAGGAAAAAATTAACGTTTTCATAGAGACCATCTTTGCAGACAATAGTGGCAAATGGCAGAGATTGTGCTTGAGGGAAAACTTTCTCTCAGCTTCCATTTACTTTCATTTGATAACCATTATTAGATTTTTATCTATTGAAGTGCCTCGCCAAGGTGCAACTGTCGCTGCCAGGGGATTTGAACCCCAGACCTTAAGCTAACAGTCCATTGTCTTTATATGTACTCAGCTACAACAGCTCCACAATCATATTGACAATACCAGCAGCAACAAAAGTATAACGTACTAACAATGTCACAAATCAGCAACATGGCCATCTCGATAGAAACATCACACATTACTGTACATTTGTGTGAGCAAAGAGTTTGCAATTAATGTGACCATATCTTGTGACAAATCTATTGCAGCCTTTTTGAGAGAGAACAAAAAAAAATAGTCTGAGAGCAATTTTGTCACTTCTATTGGTATGAGGTGTTCCAGTAATTTTACAAATTGTGTGAAATTGATAAATCTTGACATCCTTTGAAGACTGCAAATTTCAGATGTGATTAGGTGTCAAACCAGAAGGGGGATCTAATGAGAAAAGTGTATATGGGCTGACTTCAAATAATTACGGTTATTGCTAAGTTCAGGATGACAAAAAGAATTGTAACCAGCTGTATTTCCCGTTCCCCTTTTATTTTGTATGACTGCAGGTCGACACATGTCACTCACAGCCTTGCCATTCTTTTCACTCATCGGTGCCTGGCTGGACGAAACCATTCCAAAAGTACCGAAGAAAACAAACATTTGTGCTTGCATAGGGCAATTAAACCAATAAGTTGGAATGCAGTGGTAATTGACATGATTGATCGTTTTCCCGAAGGGAATCGATGGCGACTGCTGTGATGTTGCCCCACATTTTTGCAGGCGTGTTTTGAGAGCCTTAGCATCCAGTAATGTGACGGTGAGGATGACAGAGTCAATACGCTTTCGCACGGTGAAGACGGGCTGGTTTTTTGACGCCTCCCGGATCCATCAACATTTGGCAGTGGGCCTCGCAACGCACGGAATGCCACGCCCTGGGGCAACTCGGACGCCCGGATTGGGTGTGCGGGGGTCGACCCAATGCGTTCTGAATTTGACCCCATCAGCAGCGCAGTATGCTTTTCACCTGTCTCACAGATGTAACATGCTAATGAATTTCTCACTACCTGTGCTAAACATTCACTTTCCACTTTGTAAACATGTCAGTACTCTTAGAATGTAATCAAGTAAGACTGAGCAATACTGCATGAGCTGCTGTCAATGAATAGTTCATTTGTCTAATTGGACGAACCACAATTTATCATGCATTACATATTTTTTGCTTTACAATATTTAATTATGAAAATATTTTGCTATTGCATACCTTGTCCATCTCATGACATATCCTATACATTGATAAATTGTTACAGAAAAGAATATGAAATTATGTTTTCTCAAAGAAAATGAAAATGAAATCTGAATCAAACTGAATTGAATTTTTTTCTTTAGCATCTCAGAACAGATTTATATGGTAACTTGCATAACGACGCCCGGAGATGCCTTGTCTGCAGTTCAGATTTTAACACACATGAAAAATGTAATAATATGGCAAACAGAGAGAAAAGAAAAAGACTCCTGGAATTCTCTGTAACAAGAGAGGGAGCTGGCCTGAAGAAAGGGGTTGCCCAAATCTCCCTTGCACTTGATGACATTAGAAGAAATTAATACTGCCACCCGCTACCTTGCCAAGCCATTTTGTCTGCCGCAGATTATTTTTTACAATATACTGAGAGAGATTTTTTATTTTCGCGAATTTCGCGAGTCCGGTGCTATTCGCGAAATTAAAGACACGCAAAAATAATGATTCAGATCCAGATATGAACATGATGCACACGTATACATTTCTTTTTTAGGTGCAGTCCTCCACGAGAACAAATCTAACCACTCGCGAAATCGTCGGGAAGTCCTGATTCGCGAAAATTTAGACTCGCTAAATATACATATGGCGTATACAGTACTTGACTTTGGTAGGTGAACTTTGATAGTACACTCATGTGTAACAATGCTACAGTCAACACACACACACACACACACACACACACACACACACATGCACATACAAGTACACACACACTAACATGCACAAAAAACAGCAACAAAACATGGACTATAATAAGGATATAATCCCTACCCATTTGTAGCTAGTTTGGGACATTGGCACCAATCTGCGAGGAAAGCTAGTCAGATGATGTGCCGATCGATGAACATGGCACAAGAGGGTACCAACACTGGGAAATGTTTCTGATTGTACAACTCAAAATATCTCTACAGATGGATATGTGACCCGCTACACCAAAAGGATCCTAAAGTCGCTGACGGGCGAGCCAAGCATGGCCCAGAAAAAATGCTATTTTCTGGCCTTTCCTTTGATCATTTAGCTTCGAAATTTCGGCAGATGATTAGAAGATACATTAGACTACAAAATTATGTAAAAACAAAAATCCAAACGTTTTGACAGATTTTGGTGTTCTGACTTCAAACTTGATTTTCTTGGCTCACCCGTCAGCGACTTTAGGATCCTTTTGTTGTAGCGGGTCACATATGTTCATCTCTGTGTTTTGCCATATCATGTACATTTGCCACATCATACTGTAGTAATGGCATCGGATGTACAGACATCGCAACATGGGAATTCATCCACTTGAAGGAATGTTGTAGCAATGAGAGTTGATGCAGCTGGACAGGCAAGAGTTTGATAGAACTAGATTCCATTGATACATTCAGGTCAGGTGACTTACCCGCTCAGAACACCAAGAACCAGGTTAAGGACGAAGAAGGACCCGATGATGATCAGACTCACAAAGTAAATAAATGGCCACGCCATTCCTGCTGCGTCGTTGATCTGAAGGAATTAAAAAAAAAAAGATATGTATACAAAAATCAAGAGAGAACATTTTCCAACAATGCATCATCCTATTGAATACACATCTGTATCTTGGGCAAAATCCATTTACTCTTCATTACTTCTTAAGCAAATGTTGGTTAACTCTCAATAAATCTGGAATTTTCTCCCCTTTCTGCCTATAGTTTCTCTTTATCTCCCTGTCTTTATTTCCCTTTACATATTTGGATCATTTTGATAGGCCTATACTTCATCTCCCTGTCTTTATTTCCCTTTACATATTTGGATCATTTTAATAGGCCTATACTTTATCTCCCTGTCTTTATTTCCCTTTACATATTTGGATCATTTTAATAGGCCTATACTTTATATCCCTGTCTTTATTTCCCTTTACATATTTGGATCATTTTAATAGGCCTATACTTTATCTCCCTGTCTTTATTTCCCTTTACATATTTGGATCATTTTAATAGGCCTATACTTTATCTCCCTGTCTTTATTTCCCTTTACATATTTGGATCATTTTAATAGGCCTATACTTTATCTCCCTGTCTTTATTTCCCTTTACATATTTGGATCATTTTAATAGGCCTATACTTTATCTCCCTGTCTTTATTTCCCTTTACATATTTGGATCATTTTAATAGGCCTATACTTCATCTCCCCCTGTATGTCTTTTTCTATGTTTATTTAATACTTGAATGAGCCTAAACTTTCTCTCTCCTTCCCTATTTGTTTTTAGTTTTAATGTGCTTACACTTTCCTCCCCCATCTCTCTCTGTCTGTCTGTCTGTCTGTCTGTCTATCTGTTTCTCTCTCTCTCTCTCTCTCTCTTCCTTTCTATGTTAAGTAGTGTCAACGAGCCTAATCTTTCCTCTTTGTCTGTATGTCTCTCTCTCTCTGTTTCTCTTTCTTCTTCTTATCCTTTTCCATTTCCTCCCACCGATGACCTCAGCCTGCTTGATGTAAGTGCACTGGCAAACATCTGCCATCACCCGGACCCTTGAAATGGAGACAAGTCCAAACGTACGAGGGGTATCGAGTGAATCGCGTTGCGGGTCCCATCCCAAACATTAGGCCTCTTACGTCTCATATCCACTGTACAGCTCATGTTGCCATCCTTGTTTCTCACCCACGCACAAAAAAGAAAAAAAAGCAGAAATCAATCAGTCCCACTACACTTGAATACATGGGGGGGGGGGGGGTCTCTGGAATAGGCACATACCAGCAAGCTAACCCAAGTCCAAGATCAGAACAAACATAATCAGAGTGATTAAATGCTCATCATGCTTGCACTCTCCCCCCTTTTTCCCCCACCTGCCCTCTCAGCTCTTTTACCAAATTTGTTTTCTTCCTGCTCCTATACTTCCACAAGGAGAGTGAAGACGGACAAACATACACACACAGGAGAGTGAGACGTTCAGAGTCACATGATTACTCAAAAAGTCAGGTGACGTCTGAATGACATCAACATTCAGCACTGATTCGTAAACCAACCAGACGGCAGAATTGGTTCAATTTTCAATAATGTCCAGATTGATCGCAGAGGGCTAATTTGATATTTCTCATTAGGGAGAGAAATGAGTACAAATATTTTCACTGCACTGGGGTCATTACTCAACAATCTAGCCTCTCATTTTCTATCTGACTTTTGATTTTATAAATCCATATCAGAAAGAGAGGAACAAAAATACTTGTGCATCGCCCTACAGATGCAAATGATTCTATCTGCTATGTTGTCAAGGAATCAAAGAAGTAAAAGAAAAGATCACCACAATACCTCTACCAAACATTGGTCAATGAATCTTAAGTGATTTGTGTGAGTAAAATAATTTTCTTCCATTCTTTTGATGTATCTGTACAAGATATGATTTTCAGAAAATATGATATTTTGACAAGAAAGGTATATCTGTACATATTGACTTCTTAACTGCATGTATTTCAAAGGATCCCTTGAAATAAAACTTTAGCCAGGAGGCAATTTGAACATATTCTGATCTAATACCAAATCAATCATCACTAAGCCATATCTCATTACTTCAGAGTTTTCTTGGTTTTATATCTCTGACAAGTATTGGAGTAAAATGGTGAAAGATAACATGGGTTATATTTCCAAGCATTTATGAGATGGCTTTATCATCATAAAAAAAAACATAATACAAAGGAAAACAAAAAACAGAGGAAACTACAGGCGCAAGCTTTGAAGGTTGGAGTAAATTAGCTAAAAGATTTTGCTTTTCATGGCAATTAGAGCAATAGAAAGAGTCTCCTTCTCCCAAGATGTTGCTGTCCGAGTCGTTGCCGAGGTAGCACCACGGCCAAGACGCAGATTGTCAAACATCATCAAAATTCAACAGAGGTGAATTAAGGTTTTGATTATTTCCCTCTCACTCAAGCTCTCTATTTCTCCATCTCCCCCCCCCCCCCCTCCATCTACCTTTATCTCTCATCAATTCCCTTCCAATTACTCCGTCTTCTTCAATTACCTCTTCTTTTATCACAAGGAATTTTCATCCTTTTCTTCTCTCTCTATTCATCTACATCCATCTCTCTCACATTCCCTTTCCAATTGCTATTCCTTGTTTAATTGCCTCCATTTTCATCACAATAGTTTTATTTCTATCATTCCCTTTCCTCTATAGCAACTTCCATTGCTGCATTTATGTCTATACCTTTCCCTATCTTGTTTTCATCGAGACATCTTCTCTTTTCTTCAGCTTATTTTTAATTTCTTCCTTCTGTTTGTCTCCTCTCCTTCAGGCCAGCTCACTTTGTGTTCTGCAAATAATACACCTATTTCTTTTGAATATGTTTACTCTCTCCATCTTTCCATGTACTTCTCATTTCTACTATTTCCTTTCCAGTTATGAATATGATGAAAATTGGATGATAAAATCTCGTTCATATATTGGCTGCTATTATTTCTGAATTGAGTATGGCAAAAAAAAATGACAACTGGGTCTATAAAAGTCTACTGTAATACATCAGTGGGTCAATAATCATTCAACAAAATAAGCACAATACCTTTGATCAATTTTACATAATAATGAATATGTGCAATTTAGCCGAAATCCCCTTGGATATATTTTCATGGGTTATATACTATCACAAACAACAATAATGGTAGAGGTGTTATTTTTTTCATCGCTATCATCATATTGTCAATCGTCATCATAAATATCTGGAATACCATAAATATTTCGATCACTGCTAAACAGTCAATGCAATGCAAACCCACACCATTATCACAACCATTATGATCATCAGCTACATTGTTATTCATCTGATGTTAAAGATTACTAGTATTTTTTGTCTTCACTAAAATTTGACCTTCTCTAATGCACACCAGCTTCGTTCGGATCCCCCCTCCCTTTTCCCCTCCCCCTTTAACCCCACTCAGACCACAAACTTTGCCCGACCAGTCTGCACGGCAAAGGTCATGGTTTTTCCCACCCGGTCATCTGGCGGTCAGCTGTAGACATAGATAGGATGGCCAGGTAACACACAGTCTGGCCTCACATTCCAATCCCAGTCACAAACTATTCATCCACCTCGATTAAGCCAGACACCATGCTGTTTTCAGTTTCAAACTGTCCCTGCTGTTTAGAAGATCAGATACGCATGGTTGTGTGTTTCTATATATTTTTTTGTTCTTTTTTTTTGGGGGGGGGTGGGGGGAGATTTTATAAATGCACACCCAAAACAAGAAACAGAATCAGAAGTTTGTAAATGTCATGGCACCGGCCATGATATGATGGGCATTGCAAGAAAGGCCCTCCATAACCTGAATAGAGGACATTTTTTTTTGTCTTGCTTGTTGCTGTTTTATTTTTAATCAGAAGTGTAGAGGACATACTTAGCTGTCAAGTGGTGACTTCCTCTGAAATTTGTGCTTTACAAGATTGAATGTCCACAGAGTCACAGATATCCGCCCACTAGCAGTTTGGAAATCTACACCAATAATTTCCGTTTCATTCTGAGTACACTTTATGACATACTTGAATTCGAAAGAAGGGAAACACACAAATGGAGTATAGTGAAATGGAGACATGTTTATGAGATATTCAGTGAATCTTTGGTTTGTTTTCTTTTCACAGATTTTTTTCCCTTATTTGTATCTGTCCTTAGAGCAAGATAGGAAAAGCTTCTTGAAAGTCACTCTCCGAGCATGAAATGACTCCTCATGTACTCGGACACGCTCTGATTATGACAACAGTCTACTCCTCGAATCACTTCCTCCATTAACCTTCCACTGCCTCATGAATGAGGACAGGCATCCCTCCAAGGGGAGGGGCGAGGGTTGGGACTCTCTAGGATTAATTCTGACGACAATTTGCCGTATGTGTGTATATGTGTGTGTGTGGGGGGGGGGCACAAGGGAGGAAGGGTGGCATCTCAGGGGCCCCCATGTCCCTATCTTTCAACACACCCCTCCCTGCCACGATTCTGCTGTATCTTTGGGTAACTGTATCATACACCTGAGGATCTCTAAAGGCTGGGCACACTTCAGGAAGTGACTGGAAAGGGCGGAGGGGGTTGATTGGAAGAAAGATGGCATTAGCAACAAATGTCCCAAGAACAACAAACCTCACAGTGACACATTCTGAGTTGGCAGAGGGATGGGAAAAGAGAAAGGGGATCAATTGAGATGGGAAGGAAGTAAATCTCACAGTCCAGAAATTCATGAAAACAAAAAAATTCAATTTGTAAAAGGAATATAATGGCTGCCATTTCTCATGTGTGTTGTTGTTGCTGTTGTTGTTCTCCATATCTTATAATACTGAACTTCATCGTGTGAAAAGATCTGAAAATTTGAGTGCATATTGCATTTATGAGAAGTGATTCCACCCTCTTGTTCACTAAGTAACCATCTCAAAAACCTAATTCTCTGGTTGCAAAGATCAAAGGAATGCCTTTTTTCAATTTTTGTGCAGCTGCAGATCACACGATGGCACAATGAAGGATAGTATCAATGATTAAGCATAGACAAGACTCTGAACATTCTGAATTCTTTGACTCCCCATATAAGCCCCAATATATACCCCATCCCCTCCTCCTTCCATTTTCTCATGGGCTGGCAGCATGTAGTGCATCTTAAAGTTGATCTATCAACAAAGACCTATTACTCTTTTCAAGCTAACATGACATCAAGGCTATACAGCTATATCTGCAGAGATGAGTCAACATTTTTGAGACATGTAAAGAATGTTCCACAAAGACATGAAGTCATTTGCATTAGATGTGTTTTTTGGATTGGGGAATATTTTTCAGATCTTGTACATTCCTGCTCCAGAAAATTTGATGTGACAAATGAAGAAAAGAGATGCAGGCAGGGGAAAAAAAATGATAATTCCACTCTTTCTAAACTATATACATATCATAAATGTATCTTCTGGTCACAACTATTTAATTCAATGAGATAAAGATAGAAAGCAAAAGCGAGTAAAGGAAAGAAAGAGAGATTAGAACAGAGAGAATGAGAAAAAGGTAGAGACAAAAAATGGAAATAACAGACTGAGCGCAGAGAAAAAAAAGAGAAAAAAAGATGAGGAAACGGGGGAAAATTATAATGATAGAATACAAGATACATCAAGGTGGGGGAATGAGGGGGGAAAAAAATGGCTGATCGGCCAGGAGCCTAGCTGTCGCCCTAATGATTGTAATATTGCCTTGACCAATCTTGCAGGACAAACACATATCAATCAGTGTGTCGTTTGGACGGGAGAACTCGGCAACCATCCGAAACCTTCCTGTCGGGGGTTGGTATACATACACACATCGTCGACACACATCGATCAGTGGTCGTCCGGGGGAGAAAAAGTCACATGACACCGACACGCAATCTGTATACAATAATCTCCGGCGTATCATGAAAATTGACAGATTTCCTCTGCAGAGTGCACATCGCAAAGTCACAAGCATTTGTTTTGTACATGGACCTGATGCATTGACACACCTACATGCATCCCATCTCCCTCCAATATTTTACAGCACGTGATTCTAATATTGTTCTCGATCTGTAGTTTGACAAAGTTCTTTTGCATTCTCTCCGTTGTGTTTGTTTGTTGTTGTTGTTTGTTCTGTTTATCCATATACAATTATTCTCCTTTAACCATCAGGTCTTAAAGGGTTTGTTCTAATATTAATGAAATCAACGGAATAACTAGTTTGCTACAAACAATCGTAACTCACTGCTCATATGAACTGGGTGTGGCCTACATGAGAAATACACTAGCCCCATTCACTCTTATAGTGAAATATGGCTGTATTTAGGGTTATTCAAATTTCAGACGAAATACGGATGCAATCTTTGTGTGTGAATTGTGTCACGAAAAACCACTCATTGTACAACAGTGTATTTCTCCAATGATTTGCGTCGGACAGGTAAACTTTCGAACTAGTAATACCATGGTATTTTGCAATGAAAATCGTAACAACAGAACGTGATAGTTTGTAGATGAGAATAATAGCAATATTAACAGTGTAATACCAAGGTACAGTAATTCTAATGTATTAGATTAACCTATTACTTACCAGCTCCAGAAATCCTCAAGG